>NW_024581418.1:19866-105798 GCF_017639235.1 Corvus kubaryi
TCCCGGCCCCGCCCCATCCCGGCCCTCTGCCCCGGTCCCGCCCCATCCCGGCCCTCTGCCCCATCCCGGCCCCGCCGCCCTCGGACCCCGGCCCCTCCCCGCCCGTAGCCTCTGACCCCTGCCCTGCCCTCTCTGCGCCGGCGCCTCGGCCGCGCCGCTGCGGCCTGGCCATGGCGGCCCCGCGCGGTGGCGCGCGGCGGCTGCAGTTGACTCTGGCGCTGCTCAAGCCGGACGCTGCGGCCCATCCGCTCGTGCACGAGGTGAGCGACGGCCGGGCAGGACCGGGCCGGGCAGGGCAGGACCGGGCCGGGCCGGGCCGGGCACAGCAGGGCGCAGCAGGCCTCGCCACGGCTCGCCCTCCCTCCCCGCCCCAGCGCCTCCTCTTCCCGCAGGCTGTGCACGCCGCCATCCTCCGTCACCGGTTCCTCATTGTCCGCGCCAAGGAGCTGCGGTGCGGCCCGGAGCAGAGCCGCCGCTTCTACCGGGAGCACGCAGGTACGAGCGGGACTCAGGGGCTGCTAGAGCGGGATGCTGACTTGGGCCGGTGCACATGGGCCGGTGCCGACTCGGTCTATGTCTCTTCGCAGGGCGTTTCTTCTACCAGCGGCTGGTGGAGTTCATGGCCAGGTACCTGCCGCGGGTGTGCGGGGTGCGGGGAAGCCCCGCGTTGCAGGTGACCCGTGTGTGGAGGGGCTCGCTGGGATGTGCGGAGGTGGGAGGCTCTGGCCATAGCAGGAGGAGTGTCGGGATGCTGCCCTAATGTGACAGCAGCGGTACCTGGTGGGTGGCACCCCCGAAGGTGGTGGAGGTCATCATTTGGAGTAGGTCACCAGTGCCAACGCCGTGGCGTCGGTGCCGTGGCAGGTTCGTGCCCCTCCCCATGGCCTGGCAGGCCAGGGCCCAGCATGGCAGCCCATGGCAGCCGTACTGTGCAGGTTCGTAAGGACGAATAACCTGTTTGTAATGAGCGCTTCTTCATCTTTTCTCCTGTTCTTCCTGGGCCGTTGCCCCAGTGGCCCCATGTGGGCTTACATCCTGGCCCACGAGAATGCTGTCCCTCTATGGAGATCCCTGATGGGACCCACTAAAGTGTTCCGAGCCCGACACAGTGACCCAGACTCCATTCGAGGTGCCTACGGCCTCACGGACACCAGGAACACGACCCATGGCTCAGGTAGGCCTGGCATTCTTGGATGGCACTTGGGGAGGCAGGAATGATGGTGCTTTGTCTGCCTTTGCTTTAGTTCTGGGGCTCCAAATGAATGATTTGTTCCCTTCTGCACACCCCACGCACATCTGGCCAGGTGCAGCCTAGCCAGGTGCCTTTGGCGTGTTTGTGGTGGCAGACTGGCATCTCTCTCTCTCATTGCCTTTTCTTCTCTTTTGACAGACTCACCTGCCTCAGCCAGCAGAGAAATTGCCTTTTTTTTCCCTGAGTTCGATGAGCAGCGCTGGTACGAGCAGGACGAGCCCCGGCTCCGCCGCGGGCAGCTGTACTACAGCGCCGAGGAGCGTGTGCACCGCGTGCTCAGGGCAGAGGAGGCAGAGGTGACCTGAGTTACCTGTGGTAGGGTTTGGTTTGCTGACCTGGCAACATGTGTGGGCACTCTCTTGGGGCACCAGACACAGAGCTGTGCTGTGGTTTAGGGAGTGTGGGAGAGCAAAGGCCTTGTGCACATTGTGCTGCATGAGATTAGGTTGCACTGCTTGGGATCACATTATTGGTGTAACAGGCAGATACTGGCGTGCTGTAGGAGGAATTCCCCTACAGAGAGTCTGGCCATGCAGCTCACTGGCCCCTTGAGTTTGTTTGGGTGTGAACAGGACAGGTGAGTTTGTCAGGGGCCAGGTGAAGGATGGGTTGCTTGTTCCAGATCGGATTGGCCTGGGTTTGCTGATGGGAAGCCTCATGTTCTCCTGCTGGCTGTTCCCACAGTGCCTTAGGGAGAAAAGAAGGAAAAAGAGCATGAAGAAAGGTATCAGCAGGGCAAGATGAACTGTCCTGTCCTCGCTCACCTGCAGCCAGGCTGGGAAGTGAAGAGCTTTGCTAATAGCTCTTCATGTGAGACTTTGTGACAAAACACCTGAGGGCAGCTGGGAACCCTCAGTGTCCATGGCCTCACTGGGTGCTGGGGCAGTTCTGTGTCCTTGGGAAGTGGGATGGACAAAGACACTGAATTATCCATATATGTGATGGAATGATGATAAGGTGGTGCAGGAGGGCTTGGTTGGGAGGTACAGAGCCAGGTCCTGGCGGGCTGATTTGTGTTTCTCTCTGGGATGCTGTGTGAGATGTGTTCCTGGACGGGGTTTCAGTCCATTTACGCCATATCCCTGCGGGCTCCTTACAGTGCTGCCGTTTTAGTTACAGTGCCTTGTTGTACTGTGGGAATTTCTTTTGGGCAATCCCAAATGCTCGGGCTGGGGAAGGCATGCAGTGCTGTGCTTGGGGCAGGAAAGCTGAGCCGAGATTCACCAGTGCCGTGGTACGTCACAGATCCAAGGCAGGGACTTTCTAGGTGCTTCCAGAATTCTGTGAGGTGTTGGGTAGTGACTGACAATGCTCTGTTGCGGAAAGCACTGCCCAGAGCTGCCGTGGTTAAACTCATCCGTGTTTGTGTTCTCTCCTCCTCCTGTCTGGGATCAAATGGTCATTGTTCTGTTCCAGGTACAGAGCCAGGGATCTGCGGGACATCACTGCTGTCCCTGTCCTCAGCAGTGTCCAGAGTGGATCTGCTCAGGATCTTGTGTGTCTTCACACAGGTCTGAGAGCTGCTGTCCCCAGTGTTGTTGATACTTTATTGACATTGCATCAGTTGTTTTGTTGATTCCTGGAGGTTTAGCTCAGATCTATGTGTTTTTCTTTTAACTATTAAACTTCACTATTTTTCACCTTTTCTCTTTCATGTTGCACGTTCCTTTTTGGATATTACTTGGGAATGTCATTAACTGGTAATTCCTGGCTCACACTTCCCATTTTTAAAGTTTTGGTGTTTTTTCCTACTAACTTGCAGTGGTTACATTTGGGAAAGGGCCCCTTTGAACATTGCCAGTGCAGAGAACTCGTGACAGCAGCATTGTCACAGAGTGATGCCACCTCACAGCCTCCGTGATTCAGGTAGCTGCCAGGTGTCACCTTGACACTGCCCTGGCCCTGAGGCTGTACCTGAGCACAGGTGCTCAGACTGGGCAGTCCATTGCCCCAGACAGAGGGTTTATTGTGCAAATCTAAAGCTGTCCAGCAAACTTTATCAGAGACCTGAGGTTGAAGCACTTGGTGTTGGATGCAGGAGACAATGTCAAAACTGATTTTTGGTCTCCAAGGAAGCCTTATGGAATGTCACAGGTAGTTCTGCTTTGAGGGCTCTTATCAAAGTGGGTTTGTGTTGGAGTGAAAGCTCCTCTGGGATTCAGGCCCAGAGGGAAGCCAAAGCACGGGGGTTGAATTAAAACCTTTGGACAAGCTGAGATAGATGAAGTCACACCACAGTGAAATAGAAATACAGATTTTTAACTTCGGTAGAAATAGATGCTAAGTGCCTTAAACATGAAAAAGCTGTAGCACAGACCTTAAACACAGTTCTTACTGCAGCAGTGTTACCTTTTCACAGAATTCTTTACTTTAGACAAAATCTAGGTAGAATTACACTGTTCACATTTTTTAGATGGAGTGTTCACATAAACAATAAGAGCCGATAGAAACTGCATACTCAAATCTGTGTAATACCTATGTAGTACTTGTGTAAGGCTTATGACTGTTAGAATTAGGCCAGGATAGGTTAAGAAAAGAAAAACTAGAATCATGTATTAATCTTATTGGTCAGTTAACAAATATAATCCACACTTCTGTAAGAAAAAATATATGGAGCATATAGAACATAGAGAAGAAGCTGGTTTTGCCTGCTGTTGCTGCCACTGCTTGGCTTTATCATGTAACCCCCTTGAACTCTGCCTTCAAGACAGCTGTGAGACTGTGAAATAAAGAACTTAGCAGAACAGCAGCCTCCTCTGCTCTTTTACCCTGGTCCGAGAAGGAAGGGTACCCCATCAAAAGCTCAACAAGGTTTGGTTTGGTTTGGTTTTTTCATTTTCTTTTTCCCCTCCTTGTAAGTACCTACCACATGGTTTTTCACTTTTCTGATGGTGCTTGCCCTATCCCAGGCAGTTTCTTGGGCTGAGCTGGATGGGCCTGGAGCAGCCTGGTGTAGTGGGTGACATCCGTGTTCATGGCAGGGACGTGGAGCTGGATGAGCTTTATGGTCCTTCCCAGCCCAAGCCATTCCATGCTGATGGGTGTGGCACCTCAGTATAGGTGTGAAGGGCAGTTTGAGATCCCTGTTTTTTCCTGGAAACTGCAGGTCCCTGGCCCACTTGCGGCGTGGGTGTGCAAGGGAACACAGGTCTGTGCATAGGGCTGGTCACAGCTGTGCGTCTGCAGCAGGTTCCACCTCAGGTGCTGCTGCAAAAGCACTGCCTGGGGCCACAAGGTCCAGCCCAGGCACCTGCAGAGATACCTCAGGTGTGGAGCTGGCCCAGGGAGTCTCACTGGGACATGTGAGTTTTGGGTATAAACTTGATCTGCTCTTGGAAGAATTGAGCAGGTTTGCCTCAGCTCTGGAGGGGATGACATGGCTTGGCCTGGGAGGAAGGGAAGGAAAGGCTTCAGAGGGAAATCAGTACTGATCCCATCCCAGGCTGCTGATCCTAACCCAGGCCTGGCCTTGGTCCCTGCCACCATGGGCAGAACCCTCTCAGCTTGAGGAATTTCACTTGATTTATTGCTGTAACACAAACTTTTAGTTACTGCTTCAGATACCGAGGAAAACCCAAGATGACCATTAAAGAAACACCTGGGGAAACACCTTTCCTCTACTTTCCCAGGTTCAGCTTCAGTCTAGCATCTTTTCTTCCCTCTTTCCCTGCAGGTTCTGCCCAGTCTCTCCCAGTCCCTGGGGGAAGTGACATAGCACAGGGGGCTGGGGCTGGGCTTTGCTTTCTATTTGTTGTTTCTTCCTCTTTCCTTCTTGTTTACTCACTCATGGCACACCCACAGGCCTCAGTCCCTCAAGTGTGTACCTGCTCTGCCATGGTCCTCCCTGCGCTGATCCCTTCAGGGAGAAATGGGCCAATGGGAATTTCTTGAAGTTCGTAGAGGGAAATGCCATATCCTGCACCTGGGCAGGGGTATTTCCATTTGTCAACACTCACATGGGGGACCAGAGCAAAGTTGCAGAGAAGTACCTGGCTGTCCTGATGGGCCGTGAGCCACCCCTGAGTCAGCAATGCACCTCCATGGTCCCAGAGCATCCTCAGGTGTGGGAGCCAGAGCATTTGCCCACAGGTAGGGGAGACCCCATCCCCTCCCTGGGCCACAGGTAAGGCCACATCTGGAGCCTGGCACCAGTTTCGGGCTCCCCAGTACAAGACAGCCCGGTCAGAACTGGAGACCAGCATGGATTGATTAGGACATCTGAGAATCTGACAGGTAAGGAGAGGCTGAGGGCTGGGACTGCTCAGACTTAGGAGCTCAGTGGGGTTTACCAATGGGTAGAAATACCAGGTGTGAGCAGTGAAGGGAACCTCAGGTGTCCCAGGAATGGACACAAGGCAATGGAAACAATCTGAAACACTGGCAATTTCACTGAGACATAGAAGAACCTCTTTTATTATTGTTATACTTCCAAGTGTGATAAAGTAAGGTCAGGAGCCCCTGTGCCAAGGCAGGGCTTTGGGCTGAATAATCTCCAAAGTTCCTTCTGTGCTCTTGAGACTCGGGTGCCTGTGGCACAGGCGAGCCTGTGTGCCACAGGCGTGGACCCTGGGGTGTTGCTGCAGTGGCAGGGGATGCACAGGGGCCACCTGGGCAGCAGGTCAGGCCTCTCCTTCCTGCAGCACAGCTGTAATTCGTACCAGCCCCACCTTGGGAGGGCTGTGTTGCTGTTCAGTGTTTTCATCTCTGCAGCTGATCTGCCCTTTTACCAACAGCCTGTGTCCTCCTTTTCCCAGGTCTGGGGATGAGGATAAATGGATACAATGGAAATAAAGACAAAGTTATCGCTTCAGTGCTGACTGCATGTGTCTCTGCTAAAGCTGCATCTCACTGTACAGAGCTAGAGACAAGGGTGTTGTGGGTTGCCAAAGATTTTGTGGATTTGATCTTGTTATCAGGCTGGGGGTTTTCACATGGAAAAGACAGCCTGGAAAGGCAGCCACATAATCAAATCCCAGGCAAACAGAAGTAAGGTGTTCAGGGAAGACTGTCCCAGAGAGATCCAATCCATCCCCGCACTGAAAGTACCGAGGAATAAACAAACAGTCATCTTGGGTGTGAGGGTCACAATCCCGCTGTCCACAGTTTTCCCACAGAGCCGCTGTATGATGCAGGAGAACAAGGAGCGAGAGAAACACCAAACTGCAGAAAAAATCCTCATAGATTGGGACTGTTTTCTCCCTAGCACAGAAAATAAACACACTCCTCCCTCAGGCCCCAGACAGGCTCAGCAGGGGCTGGATCTGGGCACTGACCAAATGTCATCTTGAGCTTGATGTTGAGCACAGACCAGGAAAACCCCATGACAGACCATACTCCTGTCTACATGGAGAAGCCATCCACATTGGCTCCTCCTCACCTGTGTCCAGACAGGCACACCTCCATGATACACTGTCCAAAGCCCTGGTAGACTCCAAGAAGAACCAGTTTCCATCTCTCCATCAAATCCTGATCCCAGTTACCAACATGTCCAGGACTTAATTGGCCCCTCCGTTCACACATGACTATTGAGTACTTTTATTAGCCAGATCTCCTCATTAATTGCTCCCCTGCCTTCCAAAACATTCCAGATTAACAAAACATGATTCTGTATCTCCTGCAGCACCCAGGGAAAGTTAAAAGCCATCAGTTATGCAAAACTGCTGCTGCTGGAGCTGAATATTTAAATTTAACCTGGGGCTGTGTTGATCCTTTCCAGAGAAAAGATGTTCTACAGAAGCTCTTTAGAAATCCATCCCCTCCCTGAGTGCAAGGAGACTTCTGGAAGCAATGGGAGGGATGAATTATGGTAGCACTGTGGCGTGTCTGCCATCATGAAGCAGCTCCTGCAGGAAGCAGCATCCGTGGTTCAGTGTTCCCCAGTCTGATCCCTGGGTACTGGCTCCCTGCGCAGGGGCAACAGACAGGAGAAGTTTAAGCATTGGACAGAAGAACAGCTGCCAAATTACAGATGTGAGATTGTGGCAGCATCAGCCATCACAAAACTAAGCTGAACCAGCATTCAGGTAATTGTCTTTGTTATTTGGAGATACAAAGTTTGGAGGTCAAATAAAGCAACAGAAAATCTTTGTGGCAGAGAAAAACAAGCCTGAGGCAGGCCCAGGTCTCTGGTTTCAGCTTGGTCTGTACCTACAGATCAGGGATGGGAAAGGGGCAGCAAGGAGAAAAAAATGAGATAAACTGTGTTAAATTAAACCCTTTGGAAGTTACAAATCAGAGGTGACTCAGCATAGGACCAAGAGGCACCAGTATGACACAAACAAGTTATGTATGAGATATGCAGTGGTGTAATAACTGCTCCTACTTACTGTGGGGTATACTGTGGGGTGTGGCTGGAGCAGAGCAGGAATTTGGGCAGGAGGTACAACCAGGATTGCAAATAGCCCTGGAATCTCAACACTGTATTTCTTGTTGCAAAACAGATGTTTTCAAAACACCTGTCATCCAGCTATTTCCCAGGGCCTGTCAATGCACTGGCCAATTGCTTACTGTTTTCTCTTTTTATTATACTTCAACAGTGTTGTGTCCACAGACATTTCAAAGGTGGTAGGTCTGTGCAGACCTGGGCCTTCTCGCTCCAAGTGCCTCTAGGATGTGACTGATCCCAGCTGGTGTGAAGGAAGTGGCTGCCTTGAACTTTTACCAGCCCAGAACTTTTAACAGCCCACTGTGGGCCTTGTTTACACGTTCACAAACACGCCAGGTGAGCAGGTGAAGTGCTCTGGGCTTTTGTAATTGGCACTGGAACTCCTGTGGTCTGCTCCCCACAGATAGCAGTCTGTGGGGAGTGGGACCAAGTGGGAAAACTGGGAACACAGGAACTTCTCTCTCCAACTTCAGCCTCCTGGTGAAAGTGCACTAATTGGCCTCAGGGGCAGAGTTGGTGCCCACACCTGAATGAGGAACCTCAGAGCTGGCTTTGGGAAGAAGGATACAGGCAGCAGGTGCCACAGCTGCCCAGGAAGGACCATGAGCAACCATGAGGCAAAAGTGCTGCTCAGTGGTGACAGGAGAGAATTCCCTTGGTGCTTTCTCAGCACAAGTTGGCCAGGAAGAACCAGTGACCCCAGGGCTGGTGGCAGGAGCACACTTTCCATTTCCAGGCCCCTGTGGGTGTTGGACCTCCCCAAACTGCGCTGCGCAAGGGTGATGCCCCAGTGTAACAGGCCACTCACTTCATATGTGATTGCAGTGTTTGGGCTTCTGCAAACGTCAGCACATTACAAACACATGTAAATCTGGTCAGCTTTGGCCAGTTTATGGTTAGACCATAGAACTGCAACCCTTCTTGCCCTGTGTCCTTAAGTGTAAATGACACTGGACAAAATCTTGAAACTGTACAATTTCTTCAGACAAAAATCTCCTTGTCAAGTGTTGGCAGAGGACTCTGGCAGGAATCCATGACCTCTGCCACGAGATGTAGGGTGAGGCTGTTGTCCTGTCTTGGATAGGCCAAAGTGGAAATGCCAAATTTAGCTTACTCTTATTCCTTGCCTGGTCCAGGGAACAGGTGGCCCTGACAGCTAAAAATAATTTGAAAAATCCTGAAGGAAGTGTTTACCCTGAGGAAATCACTGGGAGGACCCCCTGAAATATTATTCTTGAAACACCTGGTGAGAGTTTCATTCCAGCATCAGACTTGTGACAGTGAGCAGGGGCTGCTTTGAGCAGGCCTTGGTAGCAGAGGTGACTCCAGCTGTGAGGATGCTCATCTGTGGGCAGGTGAGTGCTGAGTATCCCCAAGGTCCGAGTCCAGGGCCTCTCAGGGCCTTTACCCAATGCCCAAAGGGTTTTTCCCTGAGATCCAGTGAGGATATCTCCTGTTCCAGCTTGTCCCAGTTGCTTCTCTGGTCACCATGCAGTTGTGAGAAGAGTCTGTACCCATCACCTCTCCCCAATAATACAAGGCATCTGCAGACTGTGGTCAGAGCCCCCTTTTCCTTGTTCCAGCAACAGTGGGGCTTATGAGAAAATCCTACAGAAGAGTGCCCATGGAGAGTTTTAAAAAGTGGTGCTAGAATCACAGACTCTCAGATTGATTTGGGTTGAAAGAGACCTTAAAACTCATCCAGTTCCACCCCCTGCCATGGGCAGGGACACCTTTCACTAGACCAGGCTGCTTTAAGCCCTGTCCAGCCTAGTCTTGGACACTTCCAGGGATGGAGAAACCCAACCTGAGAAGAAAAGGAGAACACACAAGCACAAGCTCTAGGTTGTATGAAATCTGTTGGAACTGCTGTCTGGGTGACATCTGCAGGACAGGACAGTTTTAGTGCCCTCAGAACTACATCTGAGACAGCCAAAACCACTGAGGTGAAAAACCTGAGCAAGAAGCTGTTGCAGCTGCGGGGAGAGTCATGGCTATTAACAACCCACTGAGCTCTGGAGCCAGGTGTGGCTGCAGGGATCCCAGGCCCAGAAGCTGCCTGGGCAGCAGCGGGGTGAGCAGAGATGAGGGCAAGGAGGGCACTCAGCCGGCACATGTCAGAGCAGCAGCAATGTCAGGGAAAGCACCTGCCCGGGCCACCAGGTCCAGAGGGTGGTGTGAAGAAGTCATGCTCTACCTGGGGGCAGGGACAAACGGAGTGTCACCAGTATCTGTCTTGGCCCATGTCCTGTGGAACATGCTCATCTCATCAGTTGTAGGAAAGAGGTAACAGAGTGTACTCCTGTCAGGGTTGTGGCTGACACAAGTAAAGGGGACCAGTGCTCCAGGGCAGGGCCAGAAGGACATGGACAGACTGGGAAATGGAGCCGGAAGGAACTGGTGAAATTCAACAAAGACAAATGCCAGGTCCTGCACCCAGTGCTCCCTGAAACAAAAATGCACCAACAGTCTCAGGAGAGGTCAGTGAAGACCCCCCCAAAAGGCTAGGGCTGGAGTCCCATGCTGAGAGCAGGGGCTGGAAGTGCTGAGTGGATTCTGCCAGCAGGAGGAATGGCTTTGGGGACACCAAGTAACCGTTTGTCTGCCAGTCCCTACAGGGAGATTATCCCAAAACCAGTGCCATGCTCATTACAGTGGGACACGGAGGGAGGAGGAGGGGTGGCAGGCAAAATCCAGACAAAGTCCACCATATTCTTGTCCCCATCCTCAAAGGAAGCATTTGTGCTCATATGGCAACCAGGACCAGCTGGCAGTGCTGCTGCAGGGAGCTGTGATACAAGCGAGGGTGCTTTCTGCTGGAGAAAGAATTCTTGAGCATCCCTCAAAACAAGCAGGGAAACAGGACTGGGAGAAGTTCCTGGTGTTACGACAGTGCACTTGGATCTGGGAAGTACAACACATGCTTGGAGAAGGTAAGTTAAGAGTCTGATTTTCAGAAGTGTTGAGTATTTATAGGATCTGGGCCCAATACTGAAGGCTGCACACCCAAATTGAGGTATTTGGTTTAAAAAACAACTTCCTTAACATTTCACAAGTTCATGGAGATTTGATTTACTGCTGGACACCACTGGCCAGGTTTGATATCCATCAGGAGACTAGAGGGGGACACAAACCATGGTATTTCTTATCCTAAAGGCTGTACTGAAGATGTGGACTACCAGAACTGAAGTTTCTGGCATCCTGGGAGATTTCAGTATGTTTTAATATTTGTGCCAGGTATTGATGGTCTCAGTGTTAGAAAAGTCCCTTTTCAAATATCAGAGTGGGAGGGGGTTTCTCCAAGTGCTGCCAGCATGTGCCTTCCCTACAGCCTTGGGAGAGAGGCCAGGTTGTACTGGAATGCCACGGCACCGAGTTTCTGTGTGAAACAAGGAAATGCTCATCATTGCTGCAAGAAAGAGGTGCAATTTTGTAAACTCAAAGCAAACGAGTGAAAAAGTCCCATTATTGTGACCCCCTCTCCCCTGCCAGCTCAGCTGCCCTGCCTGAGAGCTGCTTGAGAACAGGCAGAGCCCAGAGTGACTGCTCCATGTAAACACAGGACACAGAGTTACAGCCACATGCACACACAGGGTCACAGTCACAGCTGCTCTTTTTTTACCACCTGCTGCTTATCTTTTTCAGCCCCAGACACCCTCTGACCCGCATTTCCCCTCACTGAGGCTGCTGCTCCCTTGGTATCTGTGCTGGATTTCCACACAGGGTGTTCATCCCATTCTAGGGTTGTAGCCTACACTTTCCCTGCTCCCCAAAAGGCATTACTGCTCGGGCTCTCATCTCTTGACATTCCAGATCCAGAGCTTATGCTTGGACCATCTCCTACTGCCCCATCATCAGGAACAGAAGCTGCAAGGACACCGCAGTGAAGCAATACTGCTTCCCTGCTGCAGAAACATCACGGCGCTGTCTCGACCTCCAGACTCACTCCCTGTGGCAGTCCTCATGTTTCCTGGGGTTCCCACTTTACATTTCCATGTCACTACATGGTGAACTCCAGCTAAACTTACTCCTTCTACCAGGAATAGCTCCAGGCTCTGAACAGGCAATGTTCACCCAGCCTGAGTCAGAGCCATGTGTGCCGGTTTGGCCAAATTTAGAAATATATCCCCTGAGAGAAGGCAGGTTACAAACCACTCCTCCCCCACCACTTTTTCCTCGAAGGAAAGTGAAAGAGATAAAAAATAATGCTAAATATTACAATCTCTCACTGCAGAGAAAAACCTTGTCCTCCCTTTGGTCTCCCTCCTCCTCGGAGCTGGAACTTGGCCCAGGGCCAGGCCCTCTGTGCTCAGTGGAAAGTCCTCCTGATGTGTTCTGATATTGAAGCAATCCAGCAGAAAAAAGGGAAAAAACAAAGACCCAGGAAAACAGAAGTTCAGCTCTCCTTCCCTCTCTGGAGAAAAAGAAAGCCGAACACTGCCTGCAAAGCAAGCTGTCACCTTCCGCTCCCGCCGCTGCAGAAACAGACCAGTTTTATCTCTGTGTCCTCGAAAACATGAAAACAAACTGCAAAACTGCTTTGAAAGTTTTGGTCGGGTTTTTCTCATCTCAGGCTCAGTTTAAAGGCACAGAAAGGCACAAAATTAATTTCTGGGCATAGGGCAGCAACATGGGATACACATCATAAAGTCACCCCAAGGCACCATGTCACTGCTGAGCCCTTCAAACACACTGGACACTGCTTGGTGCCATCTGTGTCCGGTCAGTGCCCCTGACAGGGCTATGTCCCACCTGTCCAAGTCCTCTTCCAGGCCTCTGGACCACATAATCTCCTCCAGAGAGCTCTGCACTGGACTGGGTGGGCATGGTTAGCACAGGTGGTGAGAGCACAGGGGAGTGTAGGCACCATGCTGTGTCCCTACAGCTGTGGTGCTGCCGGTCTGGCCAAAGGCAGCATCACTGCTCTCCATCTCTGCTGGCACCTCACAGCCCTGCAACAGGTAAAATGGGGCTGTGGGAAGGATTGGGGCCCAGGAACTGCAGCTCCCAGCCCCTCTGGCATCCTCCTCCCATGCCCAGATGCTGTGCCCAGGTGCCCGAGAGCTGCAAGGCTGGAGTGGGGTCTGGCACTGGTCTGCACCTGGCACAGCCTGGAGCAAGATGGGAGGTCAGCGTGGGTCCGGTGTCAGATGGGCTTGGTGCCGCGGGCTCAGATCCCACTGGTGCAGGCTGGTGGGTGCTGCTCCTCGCTCTTTGCTCCTGTCACTGAACAGGAGCCACCTCTGAAAGCCTCTCCCCAGGGCCCCTGCAGGGTTAAAAGCTTCTACTGCGCTTACAGCATCGAGGACACATGAGCTTCTCCTCATGCAGGTAAGACAAACCAGGCAGCACCTGGGACATGGCTGAGACATGGAACATAGGACAGCACCTGGGGACAGCTTACTAAGGAGTAGGTGCCATCCAGTCTCTGCTCTTGGCTGTGGAGGTGAGGAGGGGTGAGAGGGCAGGGCTTCGCCAGGTTCCTGTCATGCACTGCTTGGGGGGAACCTGGTGCTGGCCCCCAGGGCTCCTGGGTGGTCTGGGCAGGCTGTGGCTGCTGCTGCTGCCTCCAATAGAGGCATCCAGTCCTTCCCAAGAGAAATGAATCCCGTGTTGTTATCTGCTCCCTCAGTTCAGCTGTACCCTCACACTGGGCTTTGGCTGTGCCCAAGGCTCAGGACCCCACCTCCCAGTGCTGTATGCTCCAGGCTACTCTGCTCACCTGAGTATGGATGCAGTGGCTTGGTGAGGAGAACTGCATTCTCCTGCAGGAGCAGCTTCCCTGGCAGGTACAGAGCACATATGTGCTCCTGCACGAGGAAGGGTGAGAGAATGGTCCCCAAAATGCTGGAGTTATGCAGAAGGTCCCCTGCTTCAGGGAGGGCACCAGAGCAGGGCTGGGTCTCCGGCTCATATGTCACCATCACAAGGGTCCCTCCCATCTCCCGAGGAAAGGACAGCAACCTGACTGGCACTGGTGGCAGCTGTGTTCCCTCTTTGCTCCCCATCCAGCCTGTCTGGGCAGAGTGTGTGTGCCTGTGCTGGTACCTGCACAGGGTAACACCTGGTTGGTCAGGAGTTACCATGAGAAATCGCCTTCAGTGCGAGAGGGAGGAAAAGGGTCGAGCAAGGTGGAGGCTCTTTCCAGGCTCATTCCTGTGCAGTCCAAGGGAGACAGGGAGATTCTCCTCCCACATCTTCCTATTCCTTGGTGCGCAGGATGTCTGAAGACAAATTGATTAAATCTGGCATCTCTGAACTGCGGCTGTGTTTGCTGACTGCCGCATCACTCCAGGGTGAACGTTAGGGTCATTCCTCTGCACATTCTTGTGGCTGCTCCGCAGCCCTGGAGTTCCATGTCCAATCCGGCCTGGATTTGTCAGCATGGGGAGGGCACCAGCTGAGCTCTCCAGCCCTTGCTGCCCCTCCTGCAGTGACATTAACCATTTCCTGCATTCTGTGACACACAGGGTCACTGCTATGCACCCATGGTCCATGCAGGGCTCAATGTTCATTTCCTGGTGTGATGGACTTAGACACCTCTTGCTCAGCTGCTCTTTTTCCAGGTGTTGAGCCCCAGTTTGGAGCATGAACAGGTGACTAACCTTTATATGCCCAACCTCCTACTATTGAATTTATTCACATTTTTATTACTCTGGTCCCTGAAGTCCCCTATGCAACAGGAAGATCCCCACCTTTGCCAGTGACAGGTTCACCTGTCAGCAGCCCCCTACCTCTGACGAACAGGTCAGCAGGAGTAGCATCCAGGCAAGTCCTGGACAGAGCCTTCCCCTCTCACCCCACACAACAGGGGTTGCTATACCCTCACAAAGCAGCTGCCTGAGTGCTGTGACAGCTCACACAGCCTGAATTTCCAGTGCACACAGGTGCACGTGCACACCGCAGCACTGCAGCAGGGACAGCGGGAGGCAGGAGGCGATTCCCGGGGAACTGCACCATGGGCTCCCCCAGCTTTCACCCCCCCAGGACCCGCTCCCAACTGCAGCACTGGGACAGGCATGTTGGGCTACTCCTTCATCGAAACGCTGTTGGCTCAAGCTGGAGCTGGAGGAAAAGCAATGGTCTGAGATTTCCAGACCATGGGATGATACAGTCCTTGTGTCCCTCTCCGATGTGTGCAGAATTAGTAATCTAAAAAAACCCGATGTGTGCAGAATTAGTAATTAAAGAATATGTTGATCTGGGCAACAGTTTGAGAGCTTGCCCAGGCAGAGGTTTCCCAGCCTGGCACATCCTGGATGGAGTGACAAGTTAGGATGTCACTGTGCCAGGCAAGGAAGAACTCATCTGCTGACTGAACATTTTCCTCTCAAAGTTAAATTTTTTAAAAAATGTTGAAAAATTAGCAAATGAAAGAGAAAGGAATCAGAACTTAATTCTGCTTCTGCTTAGCAAACCCTGGTATTGCTCCCAGTGCACAGGGAGAAAATACCCTCAGAACAGGATGGTCTTCAGCTGGAGGACCTCAAAGTTATGAATGAGACAGAACTGACTGGAGCAAATCCAGTAGGAAAAAACACACAATTTTAACAGTGCTTTGACGGTTTCCTGTGGTAAGCAGCTGTAAGAAACAAACTCCCAACAGAAGCAGTGAATTCTCCAGCACTTAATGTTATAAACACATGACTGATACACAGATACAGGCTTCAGGCAGAGAAATTAAAACCAGATTAATGGGTCTAAAGCAAGGGAACCAACCTGAAATTTAATCAGGTTGTTTAATCTCCTGAAGAGACGTGACAATTGACTTCTGTTGCAAAAAGTATGCCTATAAAGAGGAATGGGATGCTTTCTATTTTCTTTCTTCTTTTTTTGGTCTTCGCTCACTGTATTTTCCCACTGAAGCACCACATGGCCCCACCTGTGGAGTCCATGGCATGGGCAGGGTGGGCAGCAGCAGCCCTGGCCATAAGCGCCCAGCACATGCCACCCTCACCAGCCTTTGGCCGAGGTTCCGAACCTTAAATGCTTCCTCGTGCCTCCTCCACCTCTTGGACACGGTGATCACAGCTCCATGCGCCTGTGAGCAAAACCCTTGTGTCAGCGTGAAAATTGAAATAGGATGATGGAAAAAAGGTTGGGAGGTCCAGGCCAGGAGATGCCTGATAGCTTAAATTTTCCTGTGGCTCAACAAACCCCATGTGGTGAGTTGCCCTTTGCTGGAACCTGTACTTTTGTAAGTGGAACCCCTGTTTTGTGAGTGTTGGTTATCACAGAGCAGGAAACAGGATAAAGAAAAAGCATTCTTTTAACTGGTGCAGGGTGATGCCATATCCCCAGCCCGGGGCTGGGGAAGAGCAGGCTTAGTGGCTGTGGCATCTAGGGAATGCTGTGACCTGTCCAGGGGCAGGGGAGCATTTAGTCACCATAAATACATCCAGGAGGGGGAGAGACACATGCTTGGAATAGTCATCAGGACTAGGGGCTGGGTTGGCAAGGAACTTCAAGAGGTGTGGGTCGATGCCCCCTGCTCTTGGGTTTTTCTGTGTGCTTCTTCTCTAGTCAGGTACCCAACACTGGATGGCAGTTCTTTGGACTCCAAAATCCCAGTGTCTGTGAAATCTGGACATGGGAAACTTTCAACCACTAGGGAGATGGGATCAGAGCTATACCACCAGTGAACTCCTGGCCTCATGGGGGTCTGTGGTCTAGTCCCCTGGCTCACAGTCCCCCCCTCCTCCTCTGTGCTCAGTTGTGGCCAAAGACTGACCCAGCTTGCCCCATGGAAGGCACGAACCACACACAGGTGACGGAGTTTGTGCTCCTGGGCTTTTCCCACGGACAGCCCTTCCTCTTTGCTCTTTTCCTGGCCATTTACCTGGCCACGCTGCTGGGGAACTCCGCAACATTCTCCCTCGTGTCCCTGGACCCCCATCTCCACAACCCCATGTACTTCTTCCTCAGTCACCTGTCCTGCCTAGACCTTTGCTACTCATCAGTGACGGTGCCCAAGATCCTGGCAAACACTCTGCGCCAACAGGCGACCATCTCCTACCGTGGGTGCCTGGCGCAGGCGTTCTTCCTGATGTGGTGCGCGGGGGCCGAGTGCGCGCTGCTGGCTGTCATGGCCTACGACCGCTACGCGGCCGTGTGCCAGCCCCTGCACTACGCCCAGGCCATGAGCCGCAGCACCTGTGCGATGGCTGCTGCCGGCTGCTGGCTCTGGGGGCTGCTGGACACCCTCCTGGCAGCCCAGCTCTCATTCTGCGGGGCTGCCAAGCTCCAGCACATCTTCTGTGATGTGCCGCCACTGCTGGGGGCTGCCTGCAGTAACACCCGCCCCAATGAGCTGGCCCTCCATGTCTCCAGCATCTTTGTGGGACTCAGTCCCTTCCTGCTTGTCGTAATCTCCTACCTTTGCATCCTGGCCACCGTCCTCGGGATGCCACTGGCCACCAGCCGGCGCAAGGCCTTCTCCACGTGCTCTGCCCACCTGCTTGTGGTCATCCTGTACTTCATGGCGGCCAACCTGAACTACAACCGGCCCAGCTCGGGCTATTCACCAGCAGCTGGCACCCTGGTCTCTGTGTTGTACTGCATCATCAGCCCCATGCTCAACCCCCTCATCTACAGCCTTCACAACCAGGAGGTATGGGAGGCCCTGCGGAAGGTTGTGCGGGTGAGTGGCACACCAAGCTCCTCAGGCAACAACGCCTGAGCAATGCCAGGGCTGTGACAGGCTGCCGACACGGCGCTGGCACTGCAGTGTCCATCCATGGGACGTCTGTGACAGCACAGTGAGCTTGGGGCTCCCAGCCCAAGCACATGGCACACTGCCATCACTCGTCTCACCCTCAGCATATCACTGATGGCAGAATGGAAAAATAAAGTCAGGAACAAGGCTACAGGTCCAGGATCTGTCTTTATTTTCCAGATGCCGTGTGCTGAGCTCAGCACAGGACCTGCTGCAGCTGTGCTACTGCCAGGGAACTCTGCAAAAGGCAAATTCATGTGACGCCAGACATGTGCTGGCCCGGAGCACGGCCACGAGCTCTGCCTCAGGGCTGCCCCAGGTCTTGAGTCACGCCCTGTGCAGAACAAGGGCAGTGCCTTGTACTGCATAACCTGGCCTGAACAGAGGGGCTGTCACACAATCCACCTTCCCCACATGCCTTGGCTTTGAATCTGATGTCTGCTGGGTTTCCCCAGGCTGTCAGGGAGGCTCTGCAGCACTTTGTACATAAGCACAGCCGCTTGCACAGGCCACCCATGGCCTCAGTGCTGCAGTCAGACAGGGAGGTCTCAGCACTGAGCTGTGAGCTGGTGGCACTGAACTGCTCACCAGAAATGCTTTGCTTTATGGCCAGAAAAATCTACCTGTGCAGCTGTTGTGTGTGGTGTGGCTCTGGTTGACAGCAGCTGAGGACTGGCTGGGGACGTGGGGCTACTGCCGCTGCCTCAGTCCCCTCTTCCAGCAGGGGGTCTGCAGCTGGGTCCAAGCTCAAATGACTGGGTGGGTAATGGCCAAATCTGCAGGTGCGTACATGAGGAACAGCAGTGTTCAACACTGTGGCAGAGCCAGGAGCAGGGACTCACTGGGGCAAGGGAGATGACACAGGCAGGTCACACCTGCAGTCACACAACCTACATCGGCTGCAGGTCAGCTGGACCCAAACATGCTCATCTGTAGCTCAGTTACCAAGAGATACCCAGCAATATCCAATCTGTTCCCAAAGAAACCCACTGGAGAGTCAGAACTGGGACTAGGAGGCACATGGCCTTGTTGGGAGCAGTTTGCCATTTCTTAATGCACAACACATACTGATTTTATTCTTCAGGGAAAGAAATGTTTCTGTAACCCACTGTTGGGTTGGGCTGTTCCTCCTACCCAGACAGGCTGCGAGCCCCTCAGTCCTCCTTCCTATACGCCCTTCTGGATTCTAAAAAGTCCTTGAACCACCCTCAGTCCAGTGTCACTGGACACATCAGAGTCTGCCCAATGAACCCCTTTCTGTAGAGCCCCTGGAAAGCAACAGCAGGAAACACAGCAGGAACTGCACAACAAAAAAGGACTGGGGAAGTTACCTCAGAGAAACAAAAAAATCAAAGCACTCCAACCAAACAAAACCCCCAAAGCCAACCAAACAGAAACCCAAACAAGAAACCTCTGGAAAACTTACATTAAAATTGATAATTTTTAACTTGAATCCCAATGCACCTTTCCTGTAACAGACACAGCCTGTGGGTTTTCCCAGAATCAAACACTGAGCAGGAATGCCACACTCCTGCCCAGGTAGTACAGGCTTGGTCAACTGCTGCGTGGTCCAAAACTCACCTGTGAACCACACTGAACTCTAAAGCTTTAGTGTCACAATGGGACCCTGTGCACCCACTTCTGACAGTGGCAGTGACTGGGGTGTGCTTCCACAGCCCCTCAAGTGCTCCCACAGCCCTTCAGGTACTGTTCTACTCAGCTGTTCCTGGTTTATTCCTGCTGTGATGGTACCTGCATCCCACAGAGCAACAACTCCCACAGCTGAGCATCCGCCTAAGATGTACTGGCTTGAGGGAGGGATTTGCTTTGCCTCTTGGGCATAAGACAAAACATTCCCTCTGACACTGCCAGTTTGCTCCTTGATATTTCTCTCAATGTGTATACACCAAGCTGAGCCAAATGAAGCTGATAACATGGAAAAGGCTGAAGCAGAGAGAGGCTGTCATGGTTTGACACCGGCCAAACGCCAGGCACCCACGACAGCGGCTCACTTGCTCTCCCCTGCCACAGTTGGGCAGAGGAGAGAGAAAAAATTTAATGAAGGGTTCATGAGTTGAGATAAGGACCAGAAGAAAACACTCCAAGGGCAAAACAGGCTCAACCTAGAAGTACAAAGTGAATTTATTACTAGCAGAGTCAGAGAAGGATAATAAGAAGTAAAATACGCCCTTAAAAACACCTTTTTTCCCCCAACCCCTCCCTCCTTCCCACCAACTGTGCAGGGAGACTGGACGTGGACAGGTGGATCTCTGCATCCCCCGTGGATACCCGGGGGCTGCAGGGGCACAGCTGCATCACCATGGCAATCACCACGGCCTGCAGAGGAATCTCGGCTCTGGCTCCTGGAGCACCTCCTGCCCCTCCTTCTCCACTGACCCTGGTGTCTCCCTGCAGAGATCCACCCACAGCCCTGGGGATCCACGGGGGATGCAGACGTACATCCGCAGCCCACGGGGGAGGTGTCCATGCCAGAGCAGGTGGATGCCTGCAGGAGGCTGTGATCCAGTGGGAGACCCAGTGCAGAGAGAGGGCCCTGCTCCCAGGCTGGAGCAGCCTGGCCTTGGAAGACTGCACCCCGTGGAAGAGTGACCCACGCCGCAGCAGTTTTGGGAGAACTGCTTTGCCTGTGGGAGGGGCTCAGGTTGCGGCAGTTTTGGGAGGACTGCTGCTCGTGAGATTGGACCCACGCCGGGGGAGTTCACAAAGAACTGTCTTCCCTGGGAGGAAATCCACGGTCTCACAGGGGAAGGACTCCTCTCCCTGAGCAGCAGCAGCAGATCTCAGGTGACGAAATGACCAAACCTCCACGTCCAGTCTCCCTGCACAGTTGGTGGGAAGGAGGGAGGGGCTGGGGGGGAAAAAAAGGTGTTTTTAAGGGCGTATTTTACTTCTTATTATCCTCCTCTGACTCTGCTAGTAATAAATTCACTTTGTACCTCTAGGTGGAGCCTCTTTTGCCCTTGGAGTGTTTTCTCCCAGTCCTTATCTCAACTCATGAACCCTTCATTAATTTTTTCTCTCCTCTACCAGGCTGTTCAAGGGGAGGGTGAGTGAGTGACTTTTGTGGGTGCCTGGCATTTGGCCAGTATCAAAGCACGACAGAGGCAAAAGTTTGGAAGGAAGTAGCTTGCACTGTGCTCATTTCATTGCAGAAGCTTCACATAATTTGCTGGGAAGAGGCCAACTCTGCCATGACACTGTCCCCGCCACCAGCCTTCATCCACCATCTCAATGTGCGTGATTGTGTCATCAGGATCAAAAGAAATCTCATCATCTCCATCTGCAAAAATTGTCAAGAAAAGACAGTCATAATGCAAAGAGAACCTCAGAGAGAGCTGGTTCACATTCCTCCTCCCACCTTCCCCCAGGCAGGAGAAGACAGAACAAGTGCTCTGATAACCCCCAAGAATTTACCTCACCCAACCCCATCCAACACACAGATAAAGCAGAGAAAGAACAAGACATCACAGGTGAAAGATGAAGTTTCTCTGTTCTGTCCGGGTTTGGGCCATGACAAAGCTAATTTTTTGCAGTTGCTGGGAGGGGCCATGGCCAAAACATGGAGATTATTCTATACCCCCTCATGTCATTGCCAGGGGTGGGGGAAAGGGACTCTCGATTCCGAGGAAGACGGGGCTCCTTCTGGTTGAGAAAATGTGGTGGAGGGAGCCATCCAACATTGTCTATTATTGGGTATTTTTCCATGTGAATAATTTCTTTTCTTACACTTTTTGTTATTGATATTGTTGCTGTTACTGTTCACTTTCTTATTGCTGTTTCCAGTAAATTGTTCTTGTCTCAACCTGTGATCTTTGCCTTTTTTTGCCTCCAATTGGAGAGGGTTTTTTTTTTACTCAGAGTACTAAACTGGAGAATACCATTCCTAAACCATGACAGTTCCCAAGCCAGGTCTCATTCTGCTTCCCAGGAGGAAAAAATTTAAACCACCAAGTCACAATCTTTCCCCCTTTGCTGATGCAGTGAATCCCTACGTCCCCAGGGCACAGCCCTGCCGGGGCACAGCACCTTCCAGACCCACCTCCTTGGTAATCATAGAGAGCCACCGCGCAGATCCCAGGATTCTGCCCCTCATAAGCACTGTCCATGTTCCCTGCAGAACACAGGACGGACAAATGAGACAGAGGCTGAAGCAACCACACAGTACTGGTCAGTGCCATCCTCTAGCCCAGCTTTGGGGAAGCACATCCAAACCCTGTCAACAAGGAGAGGTGCACCACATCCCCAAAGCAAGGTGTGACTTCCCTCCCTTTCTTCAATGAGACAGTTGGGTCCTGATCTTTCATGCTCCTCTCCCAAGAAAAAGGTGGGGAATAACTCCAACCTCTTCACTTGCCATCTCCAGTACCAGCAAAGCTGCAACAGAAGCATCGACAGCAGCCCATGCAGCTTGCTCCTGTGCTTAGACAAAGGCTACCTGCACTCCTCACACCAGGAGACTCCACCAGAACACCAGCCACGTGAGGAATGGGCTGAACCAGAGGCACCCTCAGGCCCTGGTGCAGCACTGGCAGCCACTTGCCAGGAAACTGCAGCAAGAGCGTTGGTCCACATCCAGCTTCTCCTGAGCCTGTGGCAGCCTCCTGCCCAGAGCCCGATCCAACAGATTCCTGCTGTCTGGTCCAGCATCCCATGCAGCTCAACTGCACCTTAGAGCTGGACAGGGGAGTGGGACACAACCAAGTCTCCACCAGGAGACTGCTATCCTGATCACAGTAGACTGCTGGAGCTGCTATCCTGATCACACTAGACTTCAGGATAAAAATTCCCTCTGGACTTTGTCCCATACATTCAGTGAGGTGAGTGGACAGGTACAAACTCCCCAAGACATGGGCTCTTCCATCAGTACTCACCCACATGCGGCTGGGTCTGCCTAGGCTCCTGAGGAAGGATCACCTCATAGTCTTCACCTTCATCTCCTCCAAAGTCATAGGTGGCATCCGGCTTTCCCAGTGGGGCTGGCAGCTCCTCATAGTCAGCAACTCCACTGGTACTGTCACAGTAGTCAGAGGGCTCTGGCAGCTCCTCATAGTCTCCACCAACATCCGAACTTATACTGTAGGTGGGCTGACCTTGGCTGGGGACCTTGCACAGCTCAGCATTCAGATCTGCTGGCCTTGGTGGCAAAGTGGGTGGTACTTCTTCATCCTCCCTTTTGGCCTCCTGCCACGAGGTGAGAAAGTGACAGGAAAGTCACCTGAAAAGCACCCACCACAGGCAGCTCTTCCCCGACTGCCAGCACCTGACACAAGGCAGCCCCTTTACTGCTGCCAGGGCACATCATCCCAGCACACATCCTCACACAGCATCATCCCCTGCACACCAGGGAAACAGCTGAGCTACTCGGGCCATGCTGAACCAGCACCTGGGATTGCTCTGGAGACCCTCAGGGCTCATGTGTTTGAACTCTGTTCATACTTCACTACTGCCCATGGTACTGCCACTGCACTGACCCACTCCCAGAGCTTGTCCCATGGGGTCAGGTGCTATGCAGCCAAGTCCCATCCCCATCCCAATGCTCCCCCTTATCCTTCCTCTCACATGCTGGGGCTGTGCTCCACATCTTCCTGCAGCGTGCCCACAAAGCACAGCCCCTCTCAGGTGAAATCCCCTCCGCCTGCTCCCCTTCCCAGCTCTCCCAGGCTGCCTTGGCACCTGTTCTCCTGGTGACACAGGCTGGTCCCCAGCAGTGCTCCTGGGGACCCTTGCTGGCACGGCTGGAGAGGCTGCCCCGGTGGGTTCCTTCTCTCTCGGTGGGATTTCCTGCTAGAGAAAAGCCATCAGACCATGCTCAGTCCCTTTGAACGAGTCCAGAACAATGGCTCTTCACATTCCCAACAGAGCAACTCAGAACATTTTCCTCCACCTACAAACCTGCTCTGGGCCTGGGCACTCATAGGCTGGTGACAACAGAGGGGCAGCCCCGAAGAGGAGCATGTTGGGGGGAACAGGACAGCTTCACTGTCAACACCCCTCTGGTCTCTGAGTGCAGGAAGAGCACCAGGTAGGAAGGCAAGTAAATATAGGGGCTGGGTGCCATCTCCAGTTTGCTGGAATGCATCCCACATACAGACTACTGGGATAGCAGTGCTGGGGAGGAGTAACCACATTGTTTGCCAGGCACCAGAGGCAAAAGGAGCTGAGTCCAGAGCACAGGTGCCATGGTTGGGCGCAGGTATGTCCTTATATGAGTGTTTGGTGTGCTGAAAAGGAAAGTCCAGTGACAACTGTGAAGTTCAGTGGCCATTCTTGGCAGGTGCAGGGAAGCAGTTTAGGCATGAGATTACCCTCAAGACACCAGATAGAAGGACATGGAGCTGCCTGGCTCTGAGGAAAAGTCTGTGTCACGAGTCTTGGAGGACACGGCAAGATGGCCCTGGCTCACCTGCTGCTGAGCCACTGGGTGCTCCCGGGCCTGCCGCCTCCCCCGCTCCTCCTCTGCCTGCCTTCTGCTCTCCTCCTCTGCCAACTTGGCCATGTGCTCAAACCGTGACCGCAGGCTGCTGGTGCCGCTGGAAGCTCCTGTGAGGAGACAGCTGATTGACCCAGCCCTATGTCTTCCTTCCACCACCCCAAGCATCCAGGAGAAACCCAGACCTCTGCCTCTTCCAGAGAATCTTGCAGTTCAGCCACTTTCTCCTGCCCTCCAGCACAGGTTAAACCCCTATCCCACCACTGCACACACCTGCCAGCATGCTGCCACAGAGGGACTGTGAGGCCCATAGTTTCCTAAGCCCAAGGCTGGAACTCAGGTCTCACCTGCCTCCAGGGGTCTTGTTTTCTCATAGGAGGAGGTGGGAGCTGCCATCTCATCAAAGCCAGCAGCACTCTGCAAGAGGAAGGGAAAGAATTGTTCAGTTTGTTGGGCAGTGCCAGTGCTGGATTTGGGTACTGGTGATGGCAAGCTTTGTTCCCAGGTGTGTTTGTCCTCACCTGTACACCTGCCCTGGCCCAGGGGAGGCTGTTGGCTGCAGTCCCCTCTTCTGACACCTCCCTACCCTGGGGACGTGCCGGTTGCCCCCCTAGCCAAGGACACAGGTGTCCCTGCCTGAGAGGTGGCACTGAGAGCTGGAAAAGTGCTGTGGAGCCCAGCAAGGGAGGCTGAGCAGTGGCACAGGACAGCAGGGCTGGGAGCACTCCCTGTACCATGGCAAGGAGCTGAGGGTTTGCCTGGCAGGATGCCTGGCCATCTGTCTCTTCCCCAGGCCCAGGGACACCATTCATCCATCCCTGCACTCCCAGTGGCACAAAGCCTGAAAGCACTTCTCTGCTGCATGCACAGCTGCCTCACCTGCCATGTGTGTGCAGTGGCACAGGCTGGAAACCAGCATCTGTGTGTGAATACCTGCGGCATCACTGGCTTCAGGAGGTGTGGAGAGATGCTGAACTGGGAATAGTATTGGTGGGGAGGTTGCAGGAAAATCAAAGTGAGATAGAGAGGGCTTAAGGGTTTATCTGCTTTCATGAGAAAACTGCTTAATGCAGAAAGGAACCAGCAGGTAGGACCCACTTTTCAGCCTGACACTTTACACCAGGTGCTGCCTGCAGGTGTCACAACAGGCTGGTGCCCGACTGCCACTGCCGCCGCCACGGATCCCTGTCAGCAGCTCTGCTGTCCCTGCAGAAAACACCCCTGAGCAGGCAAACCAGCCTGCAGGCTCAGAACCAGGTGTCCACAGGTCACAGCAGGGGCCTGGACATGCTGTGTATATGACAGCATTTGTGTGAGACTCAGTCTGACACTGAGAGTCCAGAACTTTAGCAAAGGAGAGTTCAGGCTGCCTGAGGGTCTGTTATGCTCTCCTCTGGTGCAGCGAATTCAGAACTTCTGCAGCGCCTAAGGACCAGGCAATCAGACACTTAGTTACTTGCCCAAATATCCTTATTTTTACTATGTTTCTTTATGCTTCAGTATTCTCAAAACACACAAATTCATGTTCACTTTGATACAAACAAGAACTGCTTATCTCCTCTGCACCCTGCTTCCCAAAGGACCCACAGCCCTTCTACCAAGTCGTCATCTGCTTTTGCATGTTGTTTTTGACCACAGACAAGATGTGACTTTTGTCAATGCCCCTCCATTTGCTGTTGTTAAATTCACAGATAGTGCTAATCTCTTCTGAGGGCAGGACAACATTCCCTCTCTGCTGCTGGCCCAGCCTACACACACAGCATGGACAGGACCATGTGGGTTGCTCCAGTGTGTTTATATCCTCTCCTGCTTCCCTGAGCTCCCGAGGACAGCAGCGTTGGTGCTGTACCAGGCACAGCACTGTGCCCCAGAGCAGGGAAAGCAGGTTTCAGGGAAGGCACCCTTACTGCCTCTTGCAAATACCCCAAAGCTCCAGGATTCGCATCTTTTAGGCTATCCAAACCCATGCAGATCATCACCCACTGGCAGGACCCCTTTTGCTGACCAAGCCTTCAGGGCAGCCTGCCAAGCACAGAATTAATCCCAGTGCTTCAGTCTGAGATGTGACTGCAGACGAGCCCAAACTGAAAACCTGAACCAGCTAACTGGGTGACCTCTTCTCATGCACGTCAGATTGATCTATGCCAATCCCATTCTTGATGGGGTTTGTCAAGGTGTGCAGGAAGATTTAGCACCTAACAGACCATGAGGCACTCCTTGATAGGAGTGAAAACCTGCAGAAGGTAACAAACAGCAGAGAAGTGAGGAGTTACAGACAGTACCATGAGGAATTCCCTGCATTACAGTCTCCCCAGGCTGCATCCCTCTGCACCCTCTGGCATTTTGCACTCAGCCAGTTCCTTCTTGCCATAGCTGTTTACTGAGCACTGGGATCTCACCTCCACCTGGAGAATCTCTTTTTTTTCAGCTAGGCAAAAAGCAGTGATTAGGAGGAAGCAGTTGCAGGCTGCAGCAGTCTTACCTTATCCACTCTATCCTTCTGGACCCCATAACGGCCTCCAAATCCCTTGGCATAGTCTGTATGGAAAAAATGTTATTTTATAGTATTTTTTATTTTGTGTGTACCTCTGACGTCAGTATGCTGTGAGCAGTGAAATGAGTTTGCATGTGTTATCTCTAGTTAGTTCCGTATGTGATGAGATATGGATAAAGCTAAGTGCTCTGGACAGTAGCTTTTAGGACTGATCCCTCCCTTGTTTCAGCTGAGGGCACAGGTGTGCATGGCTGTAGCTGCCAAACCTGAATCCAAGGCACTGGGGTGAGAGGCCAGTCGCCCCACTTGAGTGGAGCGTGGCCTTGTTCAGTGAAGTCAAATGTGCTGTACCCAAGGCATTCCTGGGATCTGTTCTGCCTCACTCCTCTGTGCTCACCTTTACAGTGAGCTTATGGTTAGGAATGTCCCTCACAGAGAATGCACAGCAGAGTCTGGAAGTCCTGATTCAGGGACTCACATTCCATGTCCCCCACTGATCCAAGCACACACCTACTCTGCCCTTGTGCTTTGGGGTTCACTGTGTCTCAGCTGCTCTGCAACGTGCTGGACACATTCTGCAGCTGGATCTCTTACTATGAACCACAAGCTCCAGGTCTATGTGTGCTCCAAGGAAACTGCTACCACCTCTGGCAACATTGCCTGACCTCTTTGGGATGCATGGGGTTGCACTTCTTCCTGATGGTCCCAGCCAAGGGCATTCTTGTCCTGACGATCCCTCTGGACCCCAAACTTCCCACCAAAGCCCACAGAATAGTCTTCAGCCACAGGGATCCAGATCAGAGCATGGAAGAGAAGAGACAAGGGAGGGAAGGAGACAAGTGGCAGCAGTGTGAGTTCAGGCTTTTCTCACAGGTTTTCTGTGCCCAGGACTCAGACATGGAACAAGGCCAGATTTCCCCACTGGTGCTGCAGCAACAGCCCTCCCTCCTCCCTGGGATAGGTCTGCTGCTATTAGCACCTGCCTGGGCTTCCCCTTCACCCTTCCTTTGGTGATATGCTGTCCAAGAGATCCCTATGCCCACAGAACTCTTCTGCTCCTCTTCCTTTAGCCTGAACTCTTTCCAGAAGCCATGCACTGTGCAATGGCTTTCCTCACCTGACCCATTCCCAACAGCTCCCTGTAGCTCTTCCACCATTCTTGCAGCAGATTGCAAAAGCCCTGCACAGTGCCCCATAGTCCCAGCGGGCAGTCCCCAGCTCCAGCCCTGCTCCCTGCCCTCAGCTGGCTCCCCCCCCACCCCCCCCACCTCCAGCAACCCCAGCCCCTCCAGCTCATCCAGCTCCCTCAGTTTCCTCTGCTCCCCCAGATCTCCCACCTCACCCAGCTTCCCCAGCTCACCTGGCTGCTGTGGCTCACCTTTCTGAGAGTCATGCTTCTCTGCCTGGCTCTTGTAGTCAAATCCCACAGCTGCTTTGTCCACCTTATCCCTCTCCACTCCATAACGGCCACCAAAGCCCTTGGAGTAATCTGAAGTGGTGTATGGAGTCAAATGCTGCCCCCAGCATGGGGCTGGTGAGGAGAGGATGGGGAGCAGCACTGGGAAGGGCCACCAGGGAGAAGGGATGGCAGCAAGGATTATGGAAAACACCATAGAAAGTGAAGGGTTGGAGGGGACAGAGTGGATGGCAGGGAGCACCACAGATGAGAGCCCATAGGAATGGGGGCCCAAGGCAAATGTGGGTCAGGGCACCAGGAGACACAGCAGGCCAGGAGGAAAGGAAGAAAATGGACATGCCAAGGACAGTGGGAGATCTGCCACTCACGAAGGCAAAGCCAAGCAGGACTTGGGCACTGACAGCTGGGGCATCACTCCCTAAGCCACCTCCAGAGCCAGGATTTCAGCCTGTGGTCTGCCAGCCTTGGGAAAGTGCTGTAAGTACACTGAGCCTGGGAAGTACAAGAATAGCAAAAGGGCTTACGTTTGCTATAGTGGAATCTCAGCTTCCACAAGGAAGCACCTGACCCTGGGGACTGCCACCAAGGCTGAACCCCCCTTTCTGCAGACATGCTCCCACTCTTCTCACTGGCACGTTTGCCATTGTGTGAGAGCACATCACGGTTGCCTTGTGCCTCTCCTTTTTCCATCTCCAAACTAGCGATCCATTAATGACTTCAGCCATGTTCAGCTGTTTTCTAAGGACCACCTGGTTATTACTGGCTGATTCCTGAGACATTTCAGCCTTCATCCTGACTCCTGGCTGTACAGACTCCTCCTTTTAGACACCTGCCTGCTTGGTGTCTAAATCCTGCCCTTCAGGAGTAAATTGGAGTCGCTTCTCCCTGGTCCCTGACACAATTCTCACAGGTCTGCATTTCATGGGACTGAGCTGAGGTGTCTCCAAGAACTTCAGCTGTACCAATCCATGGAGGCTATGATCTAGAGAAACATGCATAAGAACATTATGTATTCCAGAATGGATTTCTGCTACACAGAAGCTCAGTTACTTAACCTGTAAGTCCCAAAATTTCTTAAACTTATTGTGACTAAACTATTATCTACCTATGGGGCTGTTATGAAATGGATCTTTAAGAGAGCTGTTTTCAGTAAACACAGATTTTATGACTGTTACCTCGCTGCTAGAGCTTCCAGTATGGACACATTTTTATGAAAAGCAATCCAAACACCCTATTTCTGACATTTCCATTTCCTGAGCAATTTCTGTGGCTTCACACAGCCTGATGAATTTCTATGTCTACAAGAATATGTTAATGGAGCACAACTGCATGTGATTCATTATTTTAAGATCAACCAAGAATGCCTCAAACCATTTTCCCTCTTTTAGAGTTTCCTTTTAAATGAATCTGATTCGATTCTTTCCTTGGTAATGCAGTATTCCTCGCATTTACCTCAAACAGCAACAGACTGTGGGGTATGCCCAGCCCCTGCCCTGGAGGGACATCTGCTGAGATAAGGAGATTGCTTAACCTCCCAGCAAGACTCCCTGGAAAGGCAACCACTTTTCAGCTACGTTGAGAAGACAGAGCCAGAAGCCTCTGGGAGACCCCATGCAGATCCTTTGTAACCCATTGGCCTTTACCCTCTGACACCCACCCCCTGTATCCCTATAAAGCCAGCCCTCTACCCCTGCGAGGGCAGAGAGAAGCCCGTCACTGGCCTCCCCTTCCCCAGGTATGGACGAATAAAGCTGCCTCGTGCGGAACAGCTACACGGGCCTCTCGTCTCTCCCTCTCCCTGGTCTGGCCTGGAGGCTGCCCTGTAGAGCTGAGCTGGAACCACGAGCTGAAAATCACTAAGAGCTGACAGCTTCTCTGCATGGGACCTGGGAAGACGATCCTCCATGGGACCATCTCTCTGGACTGGTCACAGCGTCCTGGGTCAGAGCTACTGACCCCACACCAGCTGCCTTAACAGACTGCCCTCTCATCAGAGATGAGATCTCATCTCAGAGATGCCCTCTCATCTTCTCTTGGGTGCAGAATATTTAAAATACCCTTAGTTTCAATTCTTGCACTGTTTGTTGAATTATCTGCAGAATTCTGCAGAAGTTTGGATGCTCTGTAGGGTTTTGTTTTCATACCCATTGTTGTACCTTTTCCTTACAGGGCTGCTTTTGCAGCAGTCAATTCTCAAGTGCTACAGTGCTTGGGCTTCCTCTGGAGCAGTTCTAAGAAAGGCTTTGAGAGGACAGGGAGCACCAGCCATCCATTGTAAGGTGGGGGTGTCTCCTCTGCTCAGCCAGGATAGGGCTTCCATCAAAGCAAAGCACAGAGACAAGCAGGATGTACAGTATGAGGATGGTGACAGGACAGCGGGGAATGGGGCCACAAGGGTGATGGACTGGGAACAGGAATCTGAAACAAGAGACAGGAGATTGTGCCACAGCCAACAGCACGGGATACTGGGAACAGAAGAGAAGCTGGGCAAAGGGTCAAGGGGCCACATGTGCTCGTGGACTTGCCTTTCTGGGACGAGTGTTTCTCCACCTCACCCTTGTATTCAAAGCCCACTGCTGACTGGAACAAGAAGGGGAGGACTGTCAGTCATCCTGAGGGCCAAGATGGATCTCAGTCTCCCTCCCCTGGGGCCAGGCTGTTACCAGCTCCCTGTCTTGTGCTGCAGAGTGCAGGGGCAAACACCACAGCCCCCCAGGACAAAGAGTGTTCTGCCTGGATGGGACAGGCCCACCACATCAATGCACACCAGTTATCTCCACAGGTGCCCCACACTGTGTCATCGGCCACTGGCCCGCACACAGGTGAGCTGTGCTTCAGAGAGACCACAGCACACGGCACACCCTGCACACCCCGAGCTTTGAAAATTGAGCCACAGTCTGGCATGCAGCAGTGCTCTAGGCCACAGGCACATATTTCAGCTGCACTGTCCAACACACCTTGTCAGCTCGGTCCCGCTGGACTCCAAACTTGCCGCCAAAGCCCTGGGCTGCATCCGTCTGGGAGGAGTGCTTTCCAACATCAGCAATGTACTCGTGTCCTACTGCGCACTGAGAGGAGAGACAGTATGACATGAGCATCCATGGTGGACAGACAGAGATCCACGTGCTTCTACATGCTGCTGACACGCTCGTAGCCACGGGGTAACAGGTCCAAGCTGACTGTGCCGACGGTGGCCATGCTCTCCACGTGCCCTTTGCCAGCACAGCTCTGCTCTGAGGCCTGGGAGGAGCCTCAAGGGCTATCATCTCACAAACCATCCCCACTGCCAGCTCACTAAGCAAAGTGCGGGCAAAGCAAAGCCAAATACCAGCTGCTCTCAAGTGCTGGTGGAGTTGCATGGTGGATAATCACAGGGGAAAGAAGAGAAAAGTGCAGATAGGCACACACAACCGAGAACTCCAGGCAGAGATCTGGCACCCGTTCCCCGTTTCTTCATCTGACAGTGACGGCCAGCAAACCTGGCCACAGGCCAGGCCAGGATTCTGCTCTCCCTGCTGGAGGTGCTGTGGCCAGAAACCACAGATACTCTATGCCAAAATGGAACAGCTGTGCTCAGACTCTGCCAGACCAGACTGAGGGTGTTTTTGTTGAGCAACTTCTTGGCCTTTGTCCAGTTGCACCAGGATGCTGCAAATGTTCAGCTTCTGCCCCTTCTCCTGAGGAGCGTGTGCAGTTCCTGGCTACAACACCTCTGGCAGGGAGAGCAGGGAATTTTTCAGGACAGTCTGTTTCTCACCCTGCCATCCTGGTATTGTTCAATCCCACAGTGACCACACCCACTGAACTCTACTGCAATCGAACCATCTCACTTCTGAAAAAGAAGTATTAAATGCTGAAAAGTGCAGGAAGAAGCATTATGATGATGATCATCACAAAACATAGACAGGATCTGATGTCGAAGGCTTTATCTCAGGGAGATATGAGGTCTGTAATGCAGAATTTGAGAAGGGAATTACTATACATTAGTTCTACAAGCACAAATAGGGAGGCACCAGATTTAATTGTTATGCAGCAGGCTTGAACAGCCACAGGAAGTCCTTCACAGCTAAAGGCAGCATTGCAAAGAAGTTGTAGAGATGAGTTATACAAATGAATTCAAACAGATCCTGGATACAGATTATGGGCTAGCTGGACATGTGTGAATCTGTGCAGCCATGCAAACTCTCCATTCTCTCCCTTCAGGGTCAGGCCAGAAAACAGGGATGCCCCTTCCTTTATGAGAAAAGCACTTTTCCACTGAGGCTCAAGGAAGCCTTCCGCAGCTGTTACCTTATCCATTCGGTCTCGCTCTGTTCCAAATTTTCCCCCATAGCCATAGGATGCCTTGGGGCCAGTCTCCAGCTCCTTCTTCTTGATGACCTCATGTTCCTCTGATACCTTGTTCCTCAGCTCATGGATGCTGGAGACAGAGACAGGGCAGGTCAGCGTGGGATTTTGCAGAGCCATGCAGCTGGCTGGAGCACCCCTGTGCCCCTGCACCAGCCAAAGCCCAGCACACAGCAGGACACGCACGCAGGACCAGCTGCCCCCGTGTGCCTGCGCTGGGCTCCCCTGGGTGCCAGCCACACACGCGGCCACCGTGCCTGAGAGGGCAGCCCGGCGCCTGGCAAGGGACCAGAGTAATGGGCTCAGGGGGACATCCAGCCCCCCTCCTGCGGCCCTGTTCAGGGCTACACCCCGACTTTCTCGGAATCCCACACCTTCCTTTTTCTGAGTGCTGCACTGGACACACTGCAGGGCCGCGCTGGGCTGTCCCGAGGGAGCAGGGAAGGAACGAGAAGCCTTTGCACTGGGGCAGCCCCATGTGCAGGTATTCCCCCTGATCCCCCACGGCAGCCCGGGCGGCCCGCGGACCCCAGCCAGCGAGGAGCCGCACAACCGGAGCCCGAGCGGCGCCCGCCCCGCCGGGAGAGCTCTCCGGGCCCGCCGCGAGCCAGCCCGGACGCGGCCGGGCCCCGCGGGAACGCCCCGCTCGTCCTCCCGCAGGGCCGGTCCTCCGCACCCCCCCGGTGCTGGTTCCCCCCGTCGCACTCACTCGATGTGCCCGGCGCGGCCGGAGCCCTCGATGGTTTTGGCTCCCCAGCGCTGCTCCCGCTCGGAGATGTCGTTCTGCGGGCGAACCGCGGCCGTCAGCCCCGGCCCCGCACGGGGCTCGGTGCCGCTCCGTCTGACCACGCACAGCCCAGAAGTCCCGGCACCCCATCCCCCGCCGCCCGCCGACGCCCTGCAGGACAGTGCAGGGCAGGGCCGGGCCGGGGTCTCCGACCCACTCCGCAGAGCCGAGATGACACCAGGAGTCTGCGGAATTCGCTGTTCGGGAAAATACTGGAAAAACCGCAGAGACCTCAGCCCTCGGGCCTGGCTATCACAGCCTTGTTTTGTAGCTTTGTGGAAGGTCTGAACATACATTCGATAAAGTGAAGCATCAATAAAGTCTTTCCTAATATACAGTAAAGCTGAAAATATGTATATATGAAAGAGAATGAAAAAAATTAATACAAAGTCTTATTCTGTTCACAGTTTGACTGCTTCCACAAATAGAAGAAATTAGGTAAGCAAAAGAATTGGACAGTGTAGATTTTTCCTGAAACATTAATAACTTGAAACTATGAGAAAGGAATTTGCTTTTCTGTCCCAAACTAGAATTTCTTACTGGAAATAATTAGGCAAGACTGAACCTCGAAAACACAGGACTCTTGTCTGACAGGAGAGGCTAATTAGGAAAGTAATAGAGAACCAAACGGAAAATGAAAATCATGACCCTGTATGAATGCAGAGTGTTCCCCAGGCTGAGCCCTTCTCCTCTCTCACCAGCTCACTCAGAGTCGGTCTAGATAGAAAACAAGACTATAAGAGGCACAGAGCTGCATCTGCACAAGCCGACTCTAAATAGAGTAGGATTTTCCATCTGGAAAAAAAGATAAATGAGGGAAATCCTGGGTCCTGTAGAGTTACAAACAGTGTGGGACAGAGAAAACGTAAGTGTTCACTGTGTCTTGTAACATACGTTGTGGGGAGGACAAGGGAAGTTACCAGGGAGCAGGTTTAAGAAACACTGCATATTCTGTACTCCTTAAGTGCCATTACTTGTGGTCAGCCATAGGGTGTGCAATGATGTAGGAAGCTCTGGAGACTAAACCTGGTGTCAGAAGTGGCTCAGACAGGTCACCTGACAATACCTGCAGGGGCTGATGGAACTCAGTTGATCCTGCCCTGCCAGCAGTGCTGCATGCAGTGCCAAGCCCTGAGCCCCGGCCCAGCTCAGCAGCAAGTGCCCAGGGCCAGGAACTCTTCGCACCACCAGTATAACAGCTGCCACACCAGACACTCACCACGAAATCAGGGTCTGTGTCCCAGTCGTCTCCCTGAGTCTCCACCTTCACTGACACATTGTGTCCCACAACTGCTTTCCACATCTGCACAACAAAGACATGGTGTCACCCATGGCCACAGCTGGCTCACACCCAGTCACAGCAGAACTTGGGCTGGAAGGAGTCCTTACAGGCCACCTGTCCTCATACATCTGTCCCTCATATAGGACAGGGCACGCCAAAAAAGCTGCTCCTGAGCCCCAGCATGTCTTACGGCAAAACACACAGGGAGTGTAGGTGTAAACCACCGCCTTTATGCACCCTGACTCTGCAGTTAGAACACACACCTTATTATAATGTAAATAAATGCTGGCATCCAATTACCAGATTCTGCTTTCCCAACACACATTAATTTTCTGTGCTGTGGGAGGCTGTTCCCTGTGTTAACTCCCCCTATTAGCACAGTTGCACACACCAGTATGGCGTGTGCTCCAACACTGTGACACTGTGCTGCTGGAACCGAGGTGGACTCTTCAAGCCTCTTGTCTGTTTTTCAACCTTTTAATCCCTTCCCAGTAGCCTAGAGAAGGGCCAGAGCAAGGCTGGACAGAGATGTGACAGAGCTGGTGCTGTATGGTGTTCATGTCTGTCATGTGGAAAAAATGGGAAACGGGGCTAAAAGCACTGAGGATGTAGGGTTAAACTGGCTGAGGCTGTGGTGGAACCACTCCTGCAGGCCTGGAGGAAGTGATGGGCCCAGGAAGAGGAAGTTAAAAGTAATGCGAAATCTAAAACCCCTGCGTTTCATTTTCAAGGTGACTGTGAAAAAAACATGATGAAAATGCCCCACCCACACACGACTGAGCTTTTACAAAACGAGAGAGAGATAAAAGATGAGTTGGCTGCCCCTACACCCCAGAGCAATCACTCTCATCAGAGCCCCCCATCCCTTCATATCCCACCCTTTTTACTGCCTGCAGTGTTGAGGAATCGCAAGTTCTGCTCTGTGTTGCCCAAAGCAGCTTTTTCATGGGCCAGAGAGAAAGATGGAAGAGAATGTACAGGAAAGACTGAGCTAAGCTCTGTTCTCCATCACACCAGAGTGTGACCAAATCAACAGGAAGGAAGAGACCTCCTATGTGCTGGATCCTCAATTAACAGCAGGTTTTGCCATGTGCTGCTCAGCTGCACTAACCCCTCTCTCCCACAGCTGTATAGAAGGCTCAGACAGCCCCAGGCACCTGTGAAAGCAGAATGTTTATGCTGAGTAATTAAGTAACTATCTGTTTTTGCTAAGTGATTAACTGTCCCACGTCAAAAGCTGTTTAAGTGAATAACCTTCCTGTTTAGTGCAGTGCACTGCTCATTTTCAGGCTCTCCTTTCCAGTTGAGTTTCAAGTTGTCCTTTCCAGAGAACCAGCACTGTAAGACCAGGGAGCGAAGAGAACAGAAACCAAATGAGCACAGCAGAGATGATTCTTTCTTCTGTTAAACAAAGGTCAGGTAGTCATCTAAGGGAGAAGATGAAGGGCTAAGGCAGATATACAGTGAAGACCTGGTTTTAGGCCTTCTCCAGGTGCCTCAGGACCACAGCATATCTGTGACATTCCCCACTGACAGCAATCCGATGCCAAACTGAATACAGCTAATTGCAGTTAGAAGCAGGGGAAGCAGAAAGGCTCACATGGACAACGCAGCCCCATCTAACACCACCTTTCTTCTCTTTTTCCCCTCCCTAATTTATTGGCATCTCTCATGCCAAAGATTTTTCAAATTCATTGCTTACTTTTGTAAAGCATAAACCAGCAGTAATAACCAGCTAGCACAAGGCTGCTCATTATCGGGGCCATTGATTTGAGCTGATTTGAGATAAGATGGTTCAAGGTTTTAAATGCTCCTGTAAATGGTTCTTGACCACCCATTCTCCAAAGCCACCTGCCATACATTGTGGGAACTATGACAAACCACAGGCTGTAGCTGCATCACGAGCTCTGGACACTGTCTGTATGAGAAATATCAGCCAGGGTAGCATCTCAAACCATTTTTTATCCCATTTTCCCCTGGGAAAACATCCACTACAGCACAAATACAGGGCTACCACACAGCACAATCATGCTGGTAGATTTGGTAATGTGGTTCTTGAGAGCCTCAAACACAAGAACAACAATGATGACGGGACAATGGCCTGAGAAGCAAATGCCGAGCACTGTCCACTAAAACATGCCTGGTCAGGAAGGAGTTCTCTTTTCCCACCAAACACTGCACTTTTTTGTAGCCATTTCTCACTTTCCACTCCCAAAACCCACTCAAGTTTTCTTACCTTTAAAGGCTCACCAGTTCCTGCTGGCAAACTTGCTGTTTTTTGCTCGGGCACCTGCTGCCAGCGACAGCTTTGGGCCTGTGTCTCCTCCGGGTTCCTGTTTTAACTTCGGCTCTTTTCACTTCCTGCCTCCCAGCCCCCAGCTCTGCTCAAGTCATGAGTCCCAGAACTGGCCCCAGTGCTGCAGTTCCCCTGCAGGATGCCTCTGCTCTGAGACACTGACACAGTGCAGACCCAGTGGTTTCCCCGTCAGCACAGTGGATCTCATCAGGTCCTAGCACACCTTGTGTTTTAAAGAAAACTCTCAAATGAGTATAAAAAATAAATTTCTGGTGGAGGCACAAATCCTAGAGCCAGGTATTGATGTCTTGAGCATGCCTTTACTTTTAATATCTCTCCCCATTACTTGGAGGATTGAGGACAACGCTAACTGTGCTCCTGAACCTTTTCCCATTCTGCCCAGGGCCCTGAAAACTCCTTTGATCAACCTTGGACTTCTTGTTGCAACATCACCAGTACCCACATGAAAGGACCAGAGTGGACACTGTTCAAAGGCTGCATTGAACTTAGTCAGTCGTCTGGTGACACCCCTGTTTCAGGCTCCCGGAAGGCAGCAAGCAATCCTGAAAAGAGTCTAGCATGTGGGTGCTTTCATTCTGCTCAGGAGTGACTCACTTGTGACTGTAGCCCTCTGTCGTTCTCCTCAGCACTGGCCTTAATGAGAGCTGCATTATGAGAGGTGGGTTGATCTGCCCTTGGTGAGGGCACGTGCATCGGTTCCTTCTCTTCTACATCATCATGTGCTTTGTCTGCCATTCCCAGATCCTAACACCTGTCCTGTAATGGGAGCTGAGAGGGTCAGGACGGTTCCCCTTAGAGCTCCATGCAGTAACTTATATTCACTCCTCCCTATCCCATGATGTTGCCTTTCTCCTGGCACAAAACCAGACCCTGTCTCAGCCTCAGTGGTGGTGCAGAATTGGTGTGAGTGTCCCAGGGATGATAGAGCACAGCTTCGTTGGTTGATCTCCTTCTCAGGCTCTACTGAAGATAGATCAAAAATCAAGGCAGGACAGGTCCATTGGAGAAGAAACAAAATGTTGAAATGCTTGAGACAGGAAACATCAGCTAAAAGGCCCCATCTTTCATCAGGTCAAACCACAAAGCTGTTCAGTCAGATTACGCTTAGCAGACCAGGAGTTCCTTTTGAGGTTTTATTCCTATATTTAATCTAAGCCATAACTGTTCCATCTGCAGGTATAAAACATATAAATCTGAGGCATCAGAATTGTGCCTTTCTTCAGTTCAGGGAAGAAAAATGCATGGGCTTAAAGGAAACATACTTTGCTTATAATAGTTGTTCCTGTTAAACACAGTGGAAACATTATCTACAGCCTTACAACACCCCAACGCTGGCGCTCGTTCCAACAGTGGTGGGGGACTGTAGTAGTGACTATGAACAAGGGTATCTGGTTTTGGCTACAGAAAGTTGGAAGGGGACAGTTTAACTGTCCCAGCTGAGTTATCAGCACATTCCAGCTCACTGTTGCCAACTCCTGTATCTGTCCTAGGGTTGCACAACTCTAACACAGTGCAGCGCTCAGGCAAATGTGGAAAAGTAAACCCCAGCAGATACTGTTTTACTGGAATTGCTTCCACGATTCATGCAATAGTTTGGGTTGGAAGGGACCTTAAAATCATTAGTTCCACACACCCCTGCCATGAGACATTGCCTATTCAAGTGCTATTTCCTTATTTTGTCAATTGAAAAAGGCTGAGCAAGAGGTATGATAGGGAAAAAAGGTCAGCACCTAGGCATTCACACTGTATAAAGAAACAGAGCTTCTGCCCATCACACAAGGCAGCGCACACACGAGACCTGCAGTCCCACTGTGTCCCACACAAGGTGTGGTGATACAGCAGCACTGCATCCTCCACTTTGACAGTTACTTGACAACATTACACAAATTCCATCTGAAAAATAAACTTTATTATACATACAGGAGCTCATACCCCAGGAAGCTATAGACAAACTATTTGGTCACTGAATTTTACATAGCTAGAGCAAGTTCACACTGATAATTCCTGGACAGCACAAGAGGATATATAGTGCCAGTGCTCTGGACCTGCCAGAGATCCAGCTGGTTTAGCTACCAGTGAAATCAATCCATCCTCAAACAGGCTTTCTTGCACTGGCTAGAGCAGCTTAGTTTACCAGCAATATGAAAAGAACTACCTCTTTCCCATGGGAAAAATGTGAGTGTTAATACTCTACTAAGAGGCAGATAGGATTCTCCTGGCCAGTACTCTGAATGAAATGACCACTCGGGATCTGACAGCAAACACGACTGGAACTTCCTTGGCATTCAACATTCTCCTTTTGGAAGAGGGCAGTCTCAAATTCAGGAGGTCTTTAGAAAACATATGGAAATATATCCGTATTTCCATACACCCTAAAAGACCCAGTCCATTTGCATCATTTGATTTGGGTCCAAACACGGCCAAACATCAGCACCAGCTTTCTACACCAGGGATACCAGACCGTTTCAGAACTCTGGCTCTTTCCTCAGCACAGAGGAGAGAGTTTATTTCTGGAGTTTCTGCCTTTGCTTTGGGCCCACACAGCACATTATGGACCCCTTCAACACAGCCTGTGCAGGTTCAGTTTCGAGACAAATGTTTAGTAGATGAGAAAGCAGGAGCAGGGCTGCTCTCATTTCTAGAGGTAAGGCAGCACCTTCCATCATGAGAGGTGCACAAATGCTATAAATAGGAGGGGTTTTAACTTAAGAGCTAAAAAGATTCATGTTTCCTATTCCTTTTAAATAACTAAATTACTGGCATTACTTTACAGCCCCGTCAGGGCAGACATATGACTGATTTTAAATGGAATGTTCACCAGGGTCAGATATACTAATTTTGGCCCTTCTTGAACAGGAGATGCAACTGAGCAGGAAACATGATTTTAAGATTCACATTCCTTAAAGTGCCCATAACTTCCTTAGGATATGCATTTCAGACAGCTCTGAGCCACGGAGAAAATCTAAGGGGTGGAAGAGAAAGGGAAGACAATTCTTCTTCTTACATCCAGCTACAGTGTTCCCCCAACCCCACTCATGGATTCAGCCTAAGAGGGGGAAGATTCTGCAGTTTTAGAAGTGCTGACGTACTGCAGCAGCTCAAGAGTATTTTTCTTACTCTGACCGCAGCACTATACTGTCTAAAATGAGTGATACTACTTCCAGGTACAGGAACAGATGCTGTCCTCAAGGCTTGCAGCACAACCCTGGATCAGAAAATGAACCACTCATGTAGAAAGACCGAGGGAATGGCAAATCTCCTGAGAGCAGTTCCCCAGTACCAGCACTGACTCTTAACAGCGTGCTGGGTGCAGCTGCTGGTTTGGGAAAGGCGGCAGCTGGGAGAAGTGCTGCCCTTCTACAAGGGCATGCAGGCCCTTGGTACACACAGGGCTGAGGCTCCATAAAAGGCTGTCACTCCTCTTCACAGGTGGCCTGTAAAGCACAGGAAGAGCAGAACATGGAGAGCAAGCAGATACACGGCCACTAGCAGAGGCAAGTGGGTCCGGGAGCGGAAGAGAGAGCGTAACAGGCGTCGTAGTCCAAGAGTACTCCGAGTCTGAAAGAGTAAAGAGAGAGCAGTCACTACAAGGAATGGTTGTGTCCCCAGCTGCCTTCATCCAGAGCTCTCTAGACCACGGAGGTAAGTTTGTTTAAGCTAATGAGCATAAACCTTCCCCAAATCATTTCACTGTCAGATCCTAACACTAGGGCAATCCTCATGAAATATTGCCCTTCCCCTGCTCTCTGCAGGTTTTCCATGAACCAGCCCCATCCAATCCTGTTTCCAGCATGGCAAGAACAGAAGAATTACACAGTCCCCAACCAATTTATGTGTGTCTACAGAGGGATTTAACTGCTGTAGGTTCACAGTTTCTTGCGCCAGCTGGGGCTCACATAATTGACAGCTGCGAATGTTAAATTCTTACTCTGCTGGAATTACTATCCATGGAGTCGATCAGCAAGGACTGCTCGTGACCTGGAGTCATATCAATGCTGGCACTTAAGGAAGATGCCCACTCACTTGACTGCAACCTGCCACAACAAACATGAAATTAAATTCAGTTTCTTATTATGATGCCCCAAATCAACACTGTAATCAAGCTCAGGAAAGAAGGTATTTCTCCAAAAAGGAATCAACCCCTGCAAGCAAACCCTGGCTTCACTTGCTAAGAACTGGTTCCATTTGCACAGGTTTCAGGCCTCCTGAGCTCACATTGAGCAAAAGAACAGGGTGACCCAACTAGCAGGAGTCCTTTTTCCTTTCAAGTGAAATTTCATAGTGTGACTTGAAAGAAGCCAGAGCAGATGATACACCTGTATGTTTTAAGTTCTGTGAAATTATTTTGGAAGCCAGCTCTAGCTGCAATAGTGCTGGTTCTTTCTAACTACTTTCTAGTGACAGAGGCAGCAGTCACATCCTGGGGCTGCCATTTATTAATGAGATCAGCTGCAGGAGGCTTTTACAGACTTCAATGACAGAAGGAGCTACAGTTGTCCAAACTGTGTAGCAATTACGAGGGAACTTCATCCAGAATCCTTCCATACAGACCATTATTTTTTTGCTGAATCAACAAGTGTATCAGAAGAAAGGCATTGTTTTCATGTAAAAGACTCCACTACTCCATAACTCCAGTTATGTGAACTACGAGGAAATGCACAGTGTAAGTGCCTACAGTCAGGTCATGTGCTAAAAAACCCTTCGTAGCCAATGAGGAGAATCGAGCATTTGGAACCTGCTACTCACTGCATCCTAATCCCAACATCTAGTCCAGGTCAGCCACCTTTGCTCTGCTGACTCTCAGGGCATCTGTCCAGTGCCCCAAGATACACAGTGTCCTGTGCAGTGCAGAGCACAGTGCTGGATACTGGGGAGGGGCAGGAGAGGGAGGACAAAAGTCCTTTTTCCTAAGTGTTTAACTGTTTCTCAACAACCAAATTAATGAAAAGTTTGTGTTAATTGGCAATACATTAAAAAAGAATGACATTCTTCAAGTCAAAACTGTTTCATGCATGACAGACAAGTGCTTACTGAGAAGACAAATCCCCTGGAAGCATGACAACTCCTCTTTGGCCTGCATCCAATTCTCAGTCTCCAAATTATATCTTCCAGTAGTTAATGTAACTAATTGAGAAAGTGGGCATCTAATTTCTAGACAGAATTTGTCAATGTCTAGTCATTTGTCTTATTCTATCTGCCTATAATTGAAGGAAATGAATTTCCTGAACTCTGGGAAACACTTATTTTACAGTAAGAGTGACTGAGCACCACACCAGCTGCCCAGGGAGGTTGTGAAGTCTTCCTCCTTGGAGATACTCAACAGCCATCTGGCCATGGTCCTGGGCAGCTGGGTCTAGGTTGAGCAGGGGGTTGGGCCAGACAGTCTTTGGAGGCCCCTCCTGACCTCAACCTTTCTGTGATTCTGTGACAGACACGGTAGTTGTCTCTATGCCCCCAGTGCCATTTGACAGAAGGGTATGATGAAGTGCAAATGAAAAACAGAGCTAGAACCACCACACTTCTATGGCGATAGCGTTTGTTTGCTCAAGCTGCCTCACCTCCTGATCTGATCCTGTGCCGCAAAAAGCGCCTCCTCTGCAGCAAGACGACGGTCCCGTTCTTCCTCCAGCTGCTCCTCCAAATACTTCATATCCTGCTTTGTGCTGCTATGTAAATGCTCTGTTTCAGACAACCTTTCCGAAAAAAACAAAGCATATGCCAAAAAAGGCCTAATTCATGGACTATTGTGTTTCTGTTTATATTGACTATTGCAGTGTTTGAAGAGACTCAAATTACCTCCCAGCTCACGCAGGAGACTTAGTTATCTTTACTATATTTAAACTATTTGGAAAACATGAGAGAAGATAAATCTCTTGAAGCTTCTGTTTCACATCAGGAGGGAGTTCCTTGGTTCTGTCATCCATGGCTCCACCTTCTGAAAATTATTTTGAAAGGGTATGAGGAGTCATGTGCTAGATCTTAGTTCCAGAAAGTTACAAGGAATCTTGTGCTACATCTCAATTCCAGACACTCTCAGGCTACAACCTTTAGACCAGGACCACTGATATACTTCAGCAGCTCCTGAGGATGCAGCCGACCAGATCCAAGATGCTGGCTGGCTGGCATTGCTGCTGCATGTTGTCACTGTGGTTTTTTAAAGCTCTAATCCAAAGAGATAACTAATGACAGCTACTAAGTGCATACGACAGTTCCTCCAAATCCACAAGATCCTAATGTGGGACTGAGTTTTCCCAACACACTGGTACAGAATAAAAGCAACATCACTAGCCTCAAGAACTCCATCAGGACCAACATCCCCATCCCTGTTTTCTCAGACTTTCTTTACCTCAGCTGTAGCTCCTGCAGTTCAGGTGTGTAACTGCCTCTCTGCGGCTCATTCTTTTCTTGGGGTGCTCCTGGAGCAGCATCCGTTGCAAACAGCTCCTGAAAGAACACAGGAATGTACTGCAGACTGCACTGAATGAAGAGGACACACAGCCACTACAATGCTGGACAGTTAGCAGAGCCACTTGAAATAAGCTTTTCCCTGCTGTGCACCAAGCCCAACCCCCTTACCATGCTCTTGTCTGCAGCCTGCAGCTCCTGGAGCTGCCTCTCCAGCACTAGGCAGCGGTTCAGGACCTCACTGTAGTGCTGATGGCTCTCACAGATGCTCTGACTGCTCCCACGCAGCTGGAGGGAAAGGGCATTTTTCTCCTCAAAGACCTGAGATAGCTGAGAAGAGAACACAACTAGCAAGCAAAGAAATTGATTTTGTGAAAGCAAAATTCTTCTCTGTCTAACTGAGGGTAAGAATTCTCTTGAGAACATATAACTACCACGCTGCCCATCACTAAGGTCCGAAGACCAGTGACAATCTCCAAGAGTAGCTTGCGGCAAAGATTTCTGGAAGTCTCAAAACATCAAAGAGATGTACAGAATACTGCATGTCAAGAACAGTATTTCTAAAGTGCTGCGATTGACCTAAACCTTTCAGAAATATCATCAGTAAATGATTTTATATTCTCATTTTCTCCTTCAACACAACTCTTTCTGAAGATGGATAAATTCTGGGTCTTCCATTTCAGTGTGGGAATTGACTGATTGTGATTCTGCACTGAAACGAAGGAAGTGTTTCAAACTGGCAGGCAGAAGTGAAGATGACAAGCTTGCCGTCCCAAGGAGGGACTTCCTTCAGCAGCCCAGAAAGCAGGAGGCTAGAAAGTGCTCCCGACAATAGACATGGAACCTGTAAACAACTTTCTTCATATGGTCTCACTCTTTGGTCCCTTTGTCTGATCTTCATCTCCCTCCACCCATCTTTCCCCCAGTCCTCCTTATCTGTCCTCTCTCCCCACCTCTCCCCTTCTCTCACCTCTTTCTTTCCTCCCCTGTCCTCTTCCCTCTTCCTTTCTCCCTCTGGTCACCTGGGAGAAAGGGCACCACATTTCAGTGGCAGAAAAGCTGCTGATTCAGACCGTGTCAGTGAGCCTGCTGGATGGGATCTGCATGGGGCCTGGATATCCTTCTGGTCCATACAGAACAGCTGTCCCACTCATGGCTTCTCTCGCCAATGCTCTGACTCACCCCAGTTACTCACTGAGGGAGAGCAGTGTGGGAGATGAAGGATGGGCTCTAGTGCTGTGCAAGCCCCATCCAGCAACAGGGAATCCATCAATGTGATTCTAACACTGCTTTTTCGAGAGATGTATTTCTGGTTTTGTGTTACTTCATTGAATGCCCACAAGGACAGATCCATTCCTGCTTCCTGAGCCCTATTCCACCCTAACCCTCCCCATACTCCTCATCCGCAAGCAAGTATAAGACATGGATCAGTACCTTGCTGTTTAACTGCTGAATTCTAAGCTCTTTCTGGTGCAGTTCTTTCAGACTGTCACTTAGCTGGGCCTGGAGGTGTTTCATCTCTGTTTCTAGGCTTGAAAAGTCCCCTTTCAGGACTCCTGGAGAAATCTGCCAAGGAAAGAACAATGAAAAATATATTGCACATGTGACAACTCGCTCTTGTGTTAGTCCTCTCTTTTCAGTATTCCAAGGTCAAACCCAACATTATTCCTAGACCTGGAACTTGAGCTGCTCAGGCAAAAGAGCAAATGGGCAATAAACAGAAATATCCTAAAAGCCATCTGAAAATCCAAACGGTTAGGAAAGATCACCAGACTTGCATATATGATGGCTCCTTCTCAAAAGTTGTCTTAAAGCTGTTTACAATACAGGAAGAAAAAAAAAAAAAAGGCACATGAATGAGAAAAGAAAAAACAAACAAAACCCCAAGCAATGTCCACACTGCTCTAATCAACAAAGACCAGAAGGCCAGCACTGAAGAATCCTCCTGGAAAGCATCACATGAACATTGTTCAAACTTTTTCTTTGCATATATGCATGGATGTATCAAAGGGATAAGGGAGATTTCCTACCCCCTCCACTGACATATACCACTGGAAAATTGCAGACGTGGGTGGGAGAGCTCTCTCTTGGCTCTGATGCACTGCACTGTGCATGCAGCCTTCCCTAGACAAGCAAAATACCAAACATTTTCCACTCCACTTTTAGAACTATATATACAGGGGGAATAAGAGAGAAGGTGCAGTGTTCAAGCCTCAGCTTCTCTGGGCTTGAACCAGGATTGTAAATCCCTGTTCCAGTAAAAACAGCAAGAAAAATTCATTAGAAAACTTAAAAATTAAGACGTGACACTAAAATGAGAACTAAGCCAGAAAATCTTAGATTCAAAGACAGTGCAAGATTGCAATTCTAAAACAGCCAGAATACACAGCTGAGAAGTTCCATGCTGCTCCAAAGGACCCAAAGTGCCTACGAAGCCCTGTCGCTTTTACCCTCTTTCTTGAAACACTGGAAACCAGGAACTTAAGGAAGAGCACTTCGGGGTAAGTTCTAAAACTTTCAGTGATGCAAGTTAAATTGTTGGTACTATCTTCGGAGGCCTCATAACCACATCCAATACTGCAGTCTGTAGGAGCTGGATACAGGCACCACACGCTCTTCTGGCTGAGTTTCAAGGCTCACACTTCCAGTAAAGAAGTATCTTTCCACTCACCTTGCCTTGGTGCTGTTCCTCTATGACTTGAGACTTGCTGAAGGGTAGCGTCATTTCCTGTGTGATCCTTTGTAAATGGCTCAGCTGCTTGTCCTTCTCTGCTATGGCCATCAGGTACTGCTCCTTCATGCTGCTTCTCTGCTTTTCCCAGGTGGTCTTCTCCTGTCTGCCCAGCACCAAACAAGGGAAATTACAAGGAAGTTACCAGTATCACTTATGTCCAGGTATCCAGCTAAGAATGAGCAAAGGGTGATTCAATCACCATCCCCATGCTAGACATGAAGTTTTATAACCAAGCCAAGCCAAAACAACTCACTTAAGTAGAGGAACCTTAAGAGCAGGTTTAAGGAAGTTCTCTGTATTTGGTTGAACACTTCTGATTGTTCCATGCTCACACTTTTTGTGTTCCTGGACATTGTTTTGATCTCACTGTACAGAGTTTTGTCAAGGAAGTCACTGTCATTGCCACTTGTCCCCATAACAATTTCTCTACACGGTCACATGTGCACCAGACCCATAGTACTGATCCCACCACACCAACATGAGGCCATCACTTCATGTACAGTGTAAAAGCAACACAGGAAATAAACCTCCTGTTCTTTTGTCAGGATAAATAAAATTTGTAAGATGCTTCAACTTTACGAGATCTGAAGTTTTAGTTTGAGGGTCAGATTGGGGGCAGGGGGAAGGGAGAGAACTACACGTTTTTATATCACTCTGGACAAAGATAAGCCATAGACCTTTTTACAAAGAAAATCCCACCCTTTTCATTCCAGCCTCAGGCATTCTTAAATGGATCTCTGAAATATTTGAAAGCGTTTCCCCCCCCCAGCCCCGTTTTCAGAACAGAACATATTTGTCTGACTAGTTTTAGTCCAGTTGGAGAAGACAATTTTACTAGAAGTGAATTACAGAGTTTTTTAAAAACACTAGAAGACATAGATCAACTGAAATCAAGGATTAGACAGCCATACAAAATGAGTATGTTCTAAACTATGGTATCAGTGGGATAATAAAGGGTTTTCAGCAGCAGCCTGTAATGGAGAGTACTGTGATCATATATGTAAACTCCAATACAAGAAACAGCCTCAGTTTCCTCTCCAACAGATGATACTGACCACCACCAGATGAAGGAAATAAGAACTAAAAGGTCACTGATCTATTTCGCACAGGCACTGACCTCCAACCTGCTGGGCTGAAATTCAGAGGCAGAAGCTGGACGAGGGAAACATGTGCCCTCTCCTGGCCAGGGCAGAGTGCCTCAGTGGCACCTGGCACAGTCCAGGCTGAGGTTCTCAGCATTCCCTTCACCTCTGCCCACAACTGCTCTTTGATAGAAACGAACACATTTGCATCATCACCGAGGCAGGGAGCAGACAAACAGTTCACCTGAGCTGCTGGAGCTCCTGCCGGTACACAAGTCCTTCTTGCTGCAGTTGTTCTTGCAGACGGAGCTGTTTGTCTGCCTCTTGCTCCCACTCCTGCAGTTGTGCCTTTAAGCGAGAATTCTCAGCGGCTTCCACCCCGACCAGGATGTATTGCTGCTGCAGATTCTCCAGCTCTCTTACCTGGAATTAAAGGGAAACATCAGTGTGTGACAGCTGAGCAAGCATCAGGTTTATTACTTAGAACTGTTCAAGAGCATTTCTCAGTGTGGTATCTGGAGGGAAAAAAGGTCACATTCAGATGACAGAGGAACTAGAAATTGAATCATCAAATGCAGCAGTGTACTAAAAACTGCTCAGAAAAAAAAAAACCCTCAGAGAATTGTATTGTTAATGAGGGCAGTTGAATTTTGAGCCCTCCCATGAAGATACGACATACATTAGAAGACTCCAGGCTATAATATTAATTATCTTATTCAGAGGAAAAGAAGGAACAGAAGGAGCTGGTTAAGCATAACTCCTGAAGTTGGTATTTACTGTAAACCAGGAAACTGATGAAGTAAAATCCTTTTGGCTTTCCAATTCCAGTCATGCTGTAATTAGAAGTAAGTCGTTGTTACGCATGCATCACTGCAATTGTTTTTGAAGACAAGAAGATATGGCTGACTCTGGAGACGGGAAAGTACTTAATGAGTGGCAGTGGGACGTAACTGTCAGTCTGTCTTCTGATCAGCAACGAGAACTCTGAAACTTGCTGGGCTGCACTGTGCCAGTGACTACACAAACACAGACACATCCAGTGTGCAGGCAAGGATGTCAAAAGGAATCTGCAACGTCTTGTACCCGCCTTGGAAATCAGCTGCCAAGAGGAGGAGGAAATTCAAGCCTTTGCTCTAGTCTCTTTCAGAAACCTAAGGCAAATCAAATGCATGAGCTGACACAGGTGTGAACTAAGCAGGTTAACAGGGACCTGATTTCCATGATTTCATATTTTAAACCAAGCTAACAGAGAAACCACCCTGGGAAATTAACAAAGAAATCACAGCCTCCATGTCAGAGAAAATAACATAGATGGCCTATACCAGATCCATGGGGTCTGATGGAGCATGCCCACAAATACTAAGGTCATTGGGAGGCAACTCCATTACCTTTGAAAGGTCATGGTGACCCAAGAGGTTCCTGAAGACTGGAAGAAAGCAAATGTCATCCCTACCTACAAGAAGGGCAAGAAAGAGGAGCTGGGAACCTGCAGTCTGGTCAGCCTCATCTCCATCCCTGGGAAAGTGAGGGAGCAACTAATTCTGGAAACCATTTCCAGATACATGAAAAAACAGGCTGGCCAGAGAAGAAGTGGAATATTTACCAGTGGAGATATTCAAAATCCAACAGGACATTGTACAGAGCAACCTATTCCAGCCAACCTTGTTTGTGCAGGGGGGTTGGACCAGAAGATCTCTAGAAGATCTCCAGAAGACCCTTTGAATCTCAGCTATTCTGTGATGTCATGACGACAATGATCTATGCATCACATTGCAATTACCAGATCTAAGTGTGCTGAATTTTAAGACTTGAAGATCCAAGTCCCGTGTGGTGCTTTAAGTAAGAGCAGGAAGAGAGAACAAGGACTTACTACTCTGTCTCTGTCACTCTGCAAGGAGGCCAGTGCCTTCTTCAGACTCTGCACTTCTGAAGAAGTGGTGGAAGTGCTCCCTTCTGCTTGCTGTTTCACTTCTTCAATCTTACGTGTTTTGTCCAATTCATTCAACAGACGGTCTCGGTCATTCTGCAGGCTTGCCATAGCCTTGGTGAAAGATTTGACTTGGTTGGAAGAGCCTTCCAGTTCCAAAGACAAATGGAGAAGCTCATCATCTTTAGCTCTGAGCTGCTGATTAAGTTTCTCAATCTGGGCCAAGAGACCTCTTGTATCAATAGCCTTCTGCAGTTCTGTCAGCTCAGACCTCACCATATCTCGGTCCCTGGCAATGGAATGTTGCTCCTCTTGTAGCTGAGCCATCTGTTTCTGAAGATTCTGTACTAGACTCTTTTGTTCCTCTAAGTCTGCAGAGTATTTCCGTTTCAAAACGTGAAGCTCTTCATTGGCCTGGTCTCGACTATCCTGAAGAGAGCTCATGGACCTCCCAAAAGACTGAATTTGAGCTCTGAGATCTTTGTTTTCATCTGTGACTGTAAGCAATTTCTGTTCCATTTCCATCAAGTCCCGTGCCAACTCTGCTACTCTCTCTTCTGCTGTCTCTGTTTCGTTCCTCAGTATCCCTGCATCATGATGCAGGTGCTTCAATTCCTTCTGGAGCCTGTCCTCAGCCTCTCCCACTCTCTTGGCTGCATCCCTTTGAACACATTCTAGCTCCCCCTCCAGTTCCATTATTCTTTTCTGGGAGAGGGAAAGCTTGTGACTCAGTTCTTGTACCTCTTCCTCTCGAGCCTTCAGTTCTGCTTGACACTCCATGATGGGACTCCCCTCATGTAATGCTGCCATCTCACTCTGCACCCGGGACAGAGAGGACATAAGGGTTTCGATCTCTTGAGACATACTGACTTTATCCTCTCTCAAGGCTTCCATGCACTTCCTGAGATCGTCCTGAGTACACTCAGACTCTTTCAGCTGTGTTTCTATGGTTGCCTTCTCATTTTCCAGAGTTTGGATCCGCTGAAGCTGTATTTTGAGAAGTTGCTTCTGTTGGGAGTCCTTTATTGAAATCACTTGGTTAAGGTCTTCTCTGTACCGCACCAACTCTGCATTCAGCTTGGCATTCTCAGAGTTGAGGTCATCCATCTGGCTATGGAAACTTCTAATTTCTTCCTTGAGCTTGTTGTTTTCAGCAGCAGCGTCTTGAATTAGCTGGTCTTTTTCCAAGATTATAACAAGATGGCGTTCCTCAAGCTGCTTGTAGTCCCTCAGTATGCGGTCTCGGTCGTCCTGCAGAGATGACATGGACTTGGTGAAGGAGTCCAGTTGTGCCTTCTGCTGCTTACTTTCTTCTCTGTTTATCTTCATCTTTTCAGTGAGATGATCAAGTTTGTCAAGAATTTTTTTCTTTTCATTTTCCAAGGCTTTTTTATCTTCTTCCTCCTTAATTAGCCTACACTCCAACTCTTTCATCTCTTCAGAATGTTGCTGCTGTAATTCAGCTAGAGCAGCCATCACTGCTTCTTCTTTGGCAGACAGCAAACTCATGATCTTTTGATCTTTGGCACTGGTTTCTTCATGCAGCTTATTTGTTAGGTCCTTGGAAGCCTGCAGATCAGCTTCAAGCTGTTCACAGTTGAGTTTAAAATTCTGGATACTGGTCTCTTGTTGCTTGACCACAGTCCCCAGCTCTTCCCTGGCCAGCTCACATCTGGTGAAGGAATTCTGTAAGTCAGCAAGCTGGTCTCTCAGGCTGCTGATTTCTGAGCCCAGTTCCTGCTGTTTATTCTGAGACTTGCTGTACAGTTCCTGAGACCGCTCAAGCCGAGTCAAAAGCTCTTTTTTTTCCTCCTGCAACATTTCACATGTCTTTTGATGATGCTGAATCTCCTGCCTGCAGTCAGCCTCCCAGTCTTTCTTGCTGCGTTCCAGCCTGAAAACAGAAAAGATAAAGTTGGTCAAAAATCCATGAAGTACCTCAATATCTTAACCCACACTAACACTGGTTTTATACTAATTTAGAAAAGCCACAGAATTCGTTTTACTTAAAGAAAAACTGGAAGAGCTGGAAATAGCTCTCAATTTAAAATTCAAGCTATCTTTTAAAGTTCTGACTGTACTACTGCCTGAAGGGGGTGGTGCCAGGGGAATATATTCTTTTAAAGTTGTCCATGCCAATACTGAAAAAAATGGAGGCACTTAAAACACTGAATGTTATCACCTCCTTTTCATTACATTAATTCTCTCGTCCACTGTAGCTAACAATAAAAAAAACTCCACACCATCCCACAGTGAAATTGCTGTTCTGATACCTTTGATGTCCATTTCATGCTCCAGCATGCAAAGATACAGCATATAAACATTTTATAAAACAATTTTACTCATGTTAAGAATGGTTTGGTTCTGAATTTTGGAAATACACAGATGTACGTTCTGATAGGTTTCCATAGCTCCATCTTCCCCATAAAATTTATTTTGGGATTAAACTGGAATTATGTATCCCAATGCTCTCTTGACCTCTCAGTGCAATAACTCCATGCAAAAGAAACTAATTAATCTGAAAGACTCTAGATAGTAATCGGATGGTGAGTGCTTGTCACAGAGAACAGATTTAACACAGGTATCCTAATGATGTGAAGAAGGACTATTTTAGATTGCTGATCACCCTGTGTCCTTGTGCAGACAATAAATACAAAGTAACCTTTTCCCCATAAACCTCCCCTGACACAGCTTATTTACCTGGATATATGAGTCTGGAGTTCTTCCATACGCATGGTCATGTGTTTCATCTGGTCCTTTAGCACAACACAAGCTTCCTCTTTTGAACGTATTTCTTCTTCCTTCTTTTGAATAGTTTCAGTGAATTTCTTCTCCCATGTTTTTGATTCATCTATCACTCTATCCCTATCATCCTGAAGGGAAGACATGCTCCTGGTGAAGGCTGCAAGCTGGGCTAGTGTTTTGTTTAGACTGCCTTCCAGTTGCTTGGCTTCGTGATCCTTTGTCCTCAAGGAGTCTTGCAGATCACCAACTGTTGTTTCCATGTGGTCTTTCTCCCTCTGCAATGTCGCCAGCTTTTCTTCCATGTTTTTAATTTCCTTCGAGTGCTTGTCTTTTTCCTGTTCCAGTCTTCTCTCAAAGTCCTCATCCTTTTTCTTCATTTGAATTTTAATTTTCTCTTTGTTTGCTTGCAACTCTTCTTTCACTTTGACACTCTCAGCTAGAACCCTTGCTGCCTCACTTTGAGTGTCATCCAACACTACTTTGCAGAGAGCAAGCTCTGCCTGGGCTTTCTTGGTGTCTTCAACTGCTTTAGCTGAAGTTTCTTTGGCTGCTTCTACCTCTCTCTGAGTCTCACTCTGCAGAAATTCCAGAGCTTTAACAGTTCTTTCTAAACTACTGTTCTTCTCCTGGCTTTTAATACAGTCCTTCTGCAGCTGACTAATCTCCTGCTGTTTCTGTTTCAGCAGTTCTTGAAGCTCCTTTATATGTGTGCTGCTTTCTCCTCTCCAATTGTCTTTTAGCTTTTCTACAAATTCCTTTTGCTTTTCTGAACTTGCTTTGCTTTTCTCCTTTGCCATCCGACTTTTCTCCTCCTCCAGTTCATGCATCATTCTCTGCAAACTCTGAAGCTCATGTTTCAGTTGATCATTTTTGATTTGGAAGTCTGTTGCATCTTGCTGATAGTTTCCAATACTTCCATTAAGTTCTGCCAGCTGATTCATGAGCCTTTCTTCCAAGTCATCCTTTTCAGCCGCTAGCGCATCCTTCAGTGCTGTCATTGTGACCAGGTCGTCTTTGGCTTTTTGGACTGTTTGCTCCATCTTTGCTACTGTAGCCTGAAGAGCATTCACTTCATGGACTTTCTCTTCCATTTGGTGCTCTAAAGCCCTTTTCTCACCTGCTAAAGTCTCAACACACCTGCGGATGTCCCCCAGCTGTTGCTCTGAAGCCCTTCTACTCTTTTCCAGCTCCATGATTCGTTTAGTGAGCTCAGCTATTTGCTGTCTGTAGATACCAGGATCCTCACAAGGTTTATCAACTTCAAATGCCTCTTGTTCCAGCTCTGCAGCAGGAGGCTTTGGTCTACAAGTTATGTCCACTTGATTTTCAGACCTTTCCATCGGTGGTGGTGTGGCAACTGCCTCATTTGTTTCTTCCCCTGTTGTCTGCTGGGCAACATACTTGTTTACAAGTTCTCTGCTTTCTTTCAGCTTAGATTCTGTTGACTGCAAAAGACACTTCAAGTCCGTGATCTCTTGATTAAGAGACTCCTTTTCAGCTACTACTGTCTCAAGCTGAGTAGAAAGAAACTGGCATTCCCTCCTAGAGCACTCCAGATCTTCTTTCAGGCTAGTGTTTGTAAAGCTCTCTCCAGTCCTGTGTAGCTCTCCATCAGTAAAATGCATCTCTGCTCTAAGCTTCTCATTCTCCTCCTCTAGTTCTAGGATCTTTTGTTGCTTTGATTTTGCAAATTTTCTCATTTTCTCCTTCATTCCATCAATTTCCTGTCCAGCTTCCTGTAGCTGCTTATCTGTTTCCTCTTTTTTGGCTTCAGCCCTTTTTAGCTGAAGGAAAATTTCCTGCTTTTCCTGCCTAACAGTTTCCAACACACGCTGAATTCGCTCAGCCTCATTACTCACATTCTCATATGACTGCAGCAGAGTTTCATATTCTCCCTGAAGCTCCTTGTATTTCTCCTGCCACTCAGAACTCTCAGTGGCTTGAAAGCACTTCAATGATTCTACCTCCTTCTCCAGCTTCTCTTTCTCTAGAATAACTCTGTCCAGATTAAGTGTAAGGTTTTTACAGCATCCATCAAGATTCTGATTTTCTCTAAGTACTTTACCAATTTCTGCAGTAAGTTTTTCTCGCTCTCCAGTGAGGCACATTAACTTTTCTGTTAAGGTATCTGTTTCTTTAACATGGCCACATATTTGGCTTTCCATATTTGTCAGCTTGACAGAAAGATTGTCAATAGTAGTTTTAGCATTAGCCAGTTCCTCTTTTAGAGATTTGCTCTCCTTTAGTGCCTCTTTTCTAGAGATAAGTGCAGCTTGCAACTTTCTTTGCATTTGATTCTTCTGTTTAGCTGCTTCTGCATTGTCCTCTTGTTTCTCCTGAATTTCAAGCATCTCTGTTTGCAGTCGCCTGCTTTGTTCCTCATGCACCTGAGCCTGAGCTTCCAACTGACCACACAGTCTTTTGACTAAGTCCTCTTTTTCCAGCAATTGTGCCTGCACATTAGTGAGAACTTTGCTCTTCTCCTTTAACTGCTGGTTAAGAAATTCCATTTCTTCATCCTTTTGATGCACAAGGATTTTCAAGTCTTCCAGACTGGCCACTCCAGAAGTTTTTCCATGACTCTCCTCCAGTTCTGTCTGAAGACTTGCTCCCTTAGCTTCAGCTTGGTCAGAGGTTCTCTTTAGCCCTTCTATCTCCACAAACAACTGTGCTATGTGCTGTTGCAAATCAAAGATTAATTCTGATTTGTGAGCAAGTTCCCCTTGCATATGGCTGACATTACATTCCAATTTCTCTTTCTCCATCTGCAATTGGTCAAGGTGTTTTTTAAATTCTTCCTCAGAAACATCTGCAACTTGTACAAGCTTGTTATTTGTTGTATCTTCTGCTTCCATGAATGAAGACTTCAACCCACCCTGACTCCCAAAAACACTCTCTGATGATTGTTTCTGTTCTTGGAGTTGTCTGAGCTGAGCCTGAATGCTGTCCTTCTCTTTGCTTTGCTGATCAAATTGTTCTTGCAGGATGTTGTAATCATCTTTCTGCTGTTTCAGTTGTTCTCTGTGATGCCTGTCCTTTTCTTGAGCCTTTTTTATAGTGTCTTTACGAGATACCAGAGCCTCTTGAAGTTTTTTTTGAAGTTGTTCTTTTTCTTGTTCAAGAACCAAAATCCTTTCTTTAAGAGCAGACTTTTGATTTTCTTCCAGATTTGTATGTGCTGAACTATGTTTTTCATTTTCTTCATCATCTTCTGGGCTTACATTGCTTTCAGTTACTTTGTCAGGAATTGTCTGATGCTCCATGATTTCATCTTTAATTGAAACAGTGTTTGCCTTACCTTGCAAGCTTTGCCTCATTTCCTCAATCACTGCCTGCAGTCGCGCTTCAGTAGTTTCTTTATCCTGCAGGTCCTTCCGGATGCTCTGCAACTCAGATTCCTTTTCAGAAAGCAGCTGAGTTAGATAGTCCTCACTGGGCTGGTTTTCAAGACTCACTTCTTTGCTGATCATGCTTCTCATGTTTTCTTCCCCTGTAGCTGCCTGAGCCACTGAGGTTTCTGATTCTTGTTCTCTACTCAGTTGTTCTAATTCATTCTCCAATTTGATAACCTTCTTCAGAAGCTCCTTCCTGTTCACAAGTGCTGCTTGCAGCTTCCGCTTTACTTGCTCATTTTCTTTTCTCAGAAGTTCAACTTGATTTACTAATTCCTCATTTTCTTTACTTGCTGGCTCTGTCTCATTCTGCTGCTCAGATGCCCCACATTTCAGACATGCATCTTTTGCTCCTATGTTTTGTTCTTTTTCTTCCTGGGCTTTTAATAACAGACTTGTCTGCTCCTTAAGACTCTTCAGCTCATTTCCTAGAGAAAATTTCTCTTCGTTCAGTAGAACCATTTTCTCAGACATGCTGACACTGATCTCTGCCATCTGTTGGTCCTTTTCCAGCAAGGCTTGTTGCAGGCTCTCTATAGACCTGGTGTGCGCAGCAACAAGCTGTTCTAGGCTTGCTGCCTCGTGTCCCTTTACGGCTAACTTGTGGGAAAGCTCTTCCATCTCTGCTGTATTCTTCCTCAAAAGTTGTCCTAGATCAAGTACTTCACATTCCTTTGTCTCAACCTGGCTTCTCAGATCCTTTATTTGCATGTCCTGGTCAGAAAGCTGAAGTTGTGCTTCATCCAAGTCCTTTTGCAAAGCTTCAATTTTTATATCCTTGGATTTAAATTCATTTTTAAGGCTCTGGATTTGCTCTCTTAGAAGACTGCTCTGACTGTCTGACAGCCTCTGCTTTTCTGAAAGAGCTAGATCTTCCTCTAGTTGCTTCACTCGCTCCTTCAGTTCTGTTATGGTAGAAAGTTCTTTCACCTGACACAAGAGCTGATCTTGTTCTTCAGTCAAAACACAAAATGTACTGTCAGAATCCTCTCTTTTTTTTCTGTATTCCTCAGCCAACTGGTTTAGCCTATTTATTTCTGCACATTTTTCTCCTAGATCCTTCCTAAAGGATTCTTCTGATTTCTGCAGAATTATTTGCAGTTCTATAATTTGGTTTTGTAACTTTATCAGTTCTTGAGATTGAGAGGTGCTAGGCTCTGGATCTGCTGTAGAAACTTCTTGCATTGCCTTCACCTTACTGCTGCAGGGGACAGGGCTTCCCTGAGGCTCTTCTTGAAGACTGATTCCATTTTCCTGAAGAAAGCCAATTTGCTGCATTTCTGTTTCTCTCAGTAATGAGACACTCTGTGTATCTGACACCTTCAGCTCTTTCCTCTCCAGACACTGTATCTGTGAATTCTCTTCCAGCTGGTTAGCTTCTGTTTGGCTGCCTGTAGAAGTTTGGCCACTGGGGCCCTTGAGCTGGCTTTTCAGAAAAGTTATTTCTTCTTGGGCTTCTTTCAGTTCGAGCAGCAAAACTGACAGCTCTTTCTGTTTCTCTGCAGCAATATATTCTAGAATTCCAGGTGGACAACTTTCCTCAGTAAACTGCTTGCTTCCATTGGTAAAGCCATCTGTCCCTGCCTGAAAGAAAATAGCAGGTATCATTTTTCCTTTGAATCTTGTGAAAGGGCCACTTTTGGAAGTATCTGCTGTCCACATTTTGTAGCCTTTGTAGCTTTCTCAAGCTGGCTTTTGCAATAAATAGAAGCCTCACTAATAATAGGGGGACTCTGTCTTGGCAGCAGGGGGTGGACTAGGTGACATCCAGAGGTCCCTTCCAACCCCAACTATTCTGTGATTCTGTGACTTCCCAGGTCACTTCTGCTAATTTGAGTTTCTGAAGTTGCATCATGAAAGATTCTGGCTTTATGGTCTGAAGGATCAGACCATAAGGACAACTTCCTATTCCCTTTTTTCCCCTTCTCTCTAGATTACAAGACAGTATGACTCTGAAGTCTTTAAGTTCTCCTGTGATTCACAAGCCCTCTAGTGTACTTATCCAGCCACATTTTTGTGGCATCCTATTCATAGTCTTAGAATAAGGAGGTTTTGTCCCCTATTCTATCTGTCCATTTAACATGAAGAAGAAGTAGGATAGAAGCCCATATTCCAATCTGTGTCTATGTCCAAACTGAAAGCGCTAGACAAAGCACCTGGAACAAAGTGCTTGGCTTTTTCCAAATAACTATCTTAAGGTTTCTTCCCACCCCCCAAAACAGATTACAAAAGAAAAGCAGTCACAAATCCTCCCCAGAAACTTTGGATCAACAGCCCACCAATAAGTTAACACGCTGCGTTGTAAAGGCTGTTCATCAGTTTGGAGGGCAGAAACAATTTTTGGGGAACCGCTGAAGGAGGGCTGCTCTTAAACAGTCTGCTGTCATAATGCAGCAACCACTTTAAGTCACAGGAGGTTAAAAAAAGCCAACTCTCTGGGGCTTTTAAACTAAATTAAAGTTTTCATATCTACAAATGCATACAATACTGAAACCAAAAGGGTTTTGGACTACATTTGTACCTCAGAGAGCACGAAAGTGTCATCAAAAGGCTTTTGCACTTCAGAATTCACCAGCTCTCCTGACACACCTAATGATAAAAGGTACACTTGTCACCATCAGCATAACGACTTGCAGGTAAACTCTGTAGGTGAGTGAAGGGACACTAAATTGCACTGGAGCTTCTATAGAAGGTGAGAAAAGACAAAACAAAACAAAAAAAGGCAGCAAACCAAGCACACAAAAAAACAACCCAGAGTCTGAGTCTATGCAGTGCACAGACATCCTGTTGTGGTTTAACCCCAGCCAGCAATTCAGACCCTGCAGCTGCAATACGGCTCTGTGCCAACTCCCTGTGTTTGCCACATGCTGGCATCACCTGTACACAGCACTTCTGACCCCTGCAGAAGGATGAAGAGCAAAGAGACAAGTGAACCAGGTAATAGATTGGTTTGACTGCTTTTTCTTTTTTTCATGTGGGATGCGGGCAGGAACTAAATCCTGACACAAAGAGAAATTCACTGGCTTGCAGAGAAGAACACAATTCTTCATTTTATCTTAATTCTCTTCTGTGCCTTACACATCACTCTTTGCATCTACAAATGCACTCCTTCAAACCCTTCTCTCTTTCTAACCTTAGCAACCACTTTTTTCTTCTCTTCTGGTATATCCTACCCATCCCACATTAGAATGTTGTCCTCTACCTCATGTAAATTTTTTCTGCCTTCTGTAGATTATCATCTTTAGATTCTGACCTCAGAGCTCCTCCTTCTAAATAATTTTAAGAGTTGTCCCTGAAACTTCTCAAATTTCCACAATTTTCTTGTCACATGCCTTATTCTGTGTCCTCACCTGAAGAAGCAGAAGAACAGTCTACATAAGAGGCTGGAGTTACCACGGTCTTCAAGTCTTGCAATTTTGCCTCAGCACCAATATTCTTATTCTGTGGGTTGAAGAAAAAACACTGAGCTTTGAGCCAGTATGGCTCTCATCCTGGTATGAGAAGACAGCTCTTATAGCTGTCTACTGCTCTGCCAAGCTCTAAGTAAACCTATCAGTCCCAACTTTGGACACAACTCTGAAGCCTACGGAAAATAAATAAATAAACAAATAATAAAAAAGAGAGATTTGTTTTGATGTTAAGCAATAGACTAAGACATATCTCACCAGATTAACATATCAATCGATGCAATGATTTAAATAACTTCCTTCCCACCCTGAGATGATTTCTCTTCCATCTTCACTACTTCAAAGGGACTAACTACAGTATCATAACCTTTCACTGACTGCCCAAGCAGAGAAGGTGAGAGGTCACATGTCTGTCAGTCTATGCGTCATTGCTCCAGCAGATAAAGGATCTGGAGTCTTCCCAATAAAGTTTTGCTAGGCTCTATCACACAAACAAACTAATAACCCCATAAGAACCTTTTAACTGCTAGATGTCCTTAACCTGGGTTTAGGTAACTATGTAACTTGACCTAAAGTCATGGGTCAGGTGCACAAATGGTAGGAATAGCTGTCCACGTGTAAAAAGTTAGATGCAAGCTATTTAGCTGGACTCTTTTTTATAATGAATACATTGAAAAGGACAATTCCAGGGTTGTTTTCATTGACCCATTTTCAACTTAATCCACCTTGTTCCAGGTGATTCATATGCTAAATAACCTGTTTTTTGCACTATCTATTAAGGGGCAGTAGAAAATAGCTCAAATGCTTACATCTGCCCTTGAAAAGACTACATGTGTGGGTGTGTGCATATTGCCACTGATCTACCAGCTCACAGCTTGACTGCAGGCAGTTGGAAGGTAACGGTCTGAGTCAAGCAGGATGAATGACTCAAAACATTTCTCCAGTTCCAATGAGTCCCAAATATCAACCTTCACCTTAAAACTTCACAGTAATACACATACCCTCTGATAGAGAGGAATGTATTAGATAAAACACAGCATCAACCTTCCCCCTGTGGACAGGATGGGCAAGCAGAACAGGCTGCAAAGAGCCAGACCTTGCTCTAAGCTAACAAACAGTTCCACAGCAAATCCTCAGTACAGATACACAGAAGCTGTCATCTCCCTCCCCATGCTGAGGGTAAAGCCAAGCAGCAGGTTCCTAATCCTGCATTCTTCCCAACAATAGCCTGACTGCATTTGTACCTGCAGCTGGACATGGTGGAGTAGCACAAGGACAGTGCCCACCTGTCTCCCACTCAAGGAGCACACAGCTTCCCCCAGTCGGTCAGCCAGGTGCCCATCAGGGCAGTGGGAACGGACAGGGCCCGTTTGAAATGACATATAATGACAGCTGAGTCTTTGGAACTGTACTTCCAGAGACCTGTCTCAGTTTAGCCCATGGTTTTGCTGAAAAACTAACTCACAAGAGGCAGAAAATAGCACAAACATGGACTGGGTGGATGAAGGACACAAGAAATCCACACAGCCAGCAAAGGGAAACACAGTCCATTATGAACACAGCGCAAGAAGTATTTGGAAGCTATTTCTTTCACCATTAATCCGGTTAATAATAACCTTCCAAAGAGGATTGATAAAAAGACCATGACAGCTTAGCTGTTTTAAGGCCAGTCCTTGACCTATTTTAGTTTTAGCTTATTTCAGCTGCTTAATGATTACCTGTTCTGCATCTTCTGTGATCATCACAGCTTCCTGCTGAGGCTCCTGGAGAACAAGTTGCAAATGCGGTATTTCTGAAACATTCAAACACAAAAAATTTCTTTGAAAATTAAGACTCTGCTTTAGACAGAAATGGGATAGTCTTCCAGGAGCTTTAGAGAAAGGACACGTGGCTGTTAATAACAGTTAATGGAGATACATAACACTGTCATTGGATAATGTGGGTTTAGTTTTTTTAGAGGCAACCCCATAAACAACATGCTGTTTTAAGCAGCTTTTAGAAAAGAACAATTGTTGTCATACAGACATACTGAAAGACAGGTAATAGAGATTCAAGTTTTAAGAAACATTTTTATAAAGGAGAGGAGAGAAAGAACTGTTGTAGCAAAATGTTTCAAATTTCATTGGAAAAAATAAAATGAGAAATTGTTATAAATTTACAAGAAAAACACATTCTGTAATTCCTTCTCAGTTCTAATTAAAGTATTAAGTGATGCCTCTGTTTTTTAGTATAGGAGCTAGTAAAGCAACAAATACTATGTCTTCCCCAGAAATACCAACTTAGAAGCATTAAAAAATGGGCCCCATTTTTGTAGACACATTAACTACCAATGATGGTATGAAAAATACGTTAATATAAATGCAAAATAAAATTCAGGACCAAGTAAAACAGTTCTCTTAGGCATTCAAATTTCTGTACTTTTCACTTCTGAGCATGCAGAGAAGACACACATACCATCAACATACAGTACAAGGTTTTCTTCTGTACCCCTTTAAACACTTTTCTACATACAACTGATTATACAAAACTGTATTTGCTAAGTATTATGGAAGTTGAGGAAGCTCAAATGAATCAGTTTTGTGAACTCTAACAACTGGAAGACAGTCTGTGTTTTCTGTGATAATGGCTTTCCTTTACTGATTCATACTATACTGTAGTCTTTCCACCAACTGAACTATGGAAAGCCTCATACAATGTTCCCTTACGTAGCAGGAGGAGAGACCTTCAATCACTCAAAGAGCTGCTTCAAGAAAACTTCAAGGAATTCATATGGATGTAAAGAGAGTTATAGATATTCTGGTATAATGCACTGCTAAACCCGTGGAAATGGAAAGACTACAAGGATTTCAAGAATCTTTACATTTCAAACAATGACAGCTTGAAATTTGAAGGCATTTGTTGAGGTCTGCTTGAAAAGCATCAGAAATTGCAAAATATAAGGTAACTATAAATCCTTATTTCATTCTTTTCAAGTTAGGAATGGATTACGGTGGGCAGTTTTAGGCATCCCACTTTAGATAAGACTGACAATTCATGGGACAAAAAGGAGTAACAAAGTATTTAGAACCTATAGAGCAGACTTAAAAGATGATGATTTTTTACGTTTCATTTAATATTTTGGTAAGTTTTTAAAGAAATTACATCACCCAGTGTTTAAGATCTAAAAAAATGTCAGCAATCAAGTGTTCAATGCACCCAATGGAAACAGAATTACAACAACAGCAGCAGCAGCTTGTTCTGAAGTAAACATGCAGCTAAACATGCATTGGGAAGGATGTTTTAAGTAACATGATAATAAAGCTCTGAGTCACTGCATTTTTCAGGTGGAATTCCTTTCAGTAGAGGGAGGAGATGCTTTTTAAGAAAGCTGATTAAAGTTTTCCAGGTGCATTTTGGATGTACTCAATTGTAACTTGGGGCATGATATCAGATCGAAAGCTGGATTTCTGTAAGGCCTTTGATATGGTCTCCCCAACACCCTTGCTACTAAATTGCTGAGATACGGGTTTCGCAGGTGGACTGTTAGGTGGGGTAAGGAACTGGCTGCATGCAAAGAGTTGCAGTCAATGGCTCAGCATCCAAGTGGAAACCAGGTCCCACAAAAGTCCATACTGGGACCGGTACTATTTAGTGCCTTTACTGCTGACAGAGACAGCTGGATGGAGTGCACCCTCAGCACACCTGCAGGTGACACCAAGCTGAGCAGCTGATTTTGCTGGAGAGATGTGATGCCATCCAGAAGGACCTGGACAAGCCTGAGGAATGCAGCCACGCGGCCTTGTGCAGAGCAAGGTTTAATAAGGCCAAGTGCAAGACCCTACACCTGGGCTGGGGCAATCCCCAGTATCAGCACAGATTGTGGGCTGAATGGATTGAAAACAGGCTACAGAGGATGACTTTGGGATTCTGGTAAAGTAAAAATTGGACAGGAGCTGGCAGTGTGTGCCTGCAGGCCAGAAAGCCAACCTTATCCTGGGCTGCACCAAAAGAGGCGTGGGCAGCAGGTTGAGGGAGACAATTCCCACCCTCTTCTCTGCTTTTGTGAGACCCCACTCAGAGCACTGTTTCCAGTTCTGGGGTTCCCCTGTACAAGACAGACGTGAATCTGTTGGAGTGAGCCCAGAAGAAAACATAAAAATCATCAGAGGGCTGGAACATGTCTCCAGTGAAGAAAGGCTGAGAGAGCTGTGGTTGTTCAGCCTGGAGAAGAAAGGCTCCAGGGAGGCCTTACCACACCCTTTCAAGAGGGCTGCTTCTCTCCGCGTTGCCCAGAGAAGCTGCCAGTTGGCCCATCATTGGACATGTTCAAGGTCAAGTTGGATGGGGCTCTGAGCAACCTGACATGGTGAAGGATATCCCTGCTCACGGCAGAAGTGATGGACCAGATGATCTTTACGACTTCCTTCCAACCCAAACCATGCCATGATTCTAAACAATGTCTTGAAGTCCATTAAAGACCTGCATCTCTGAGATTGTGGACCAAAAAAAGAGAAAGATGATGTTCTAGGACTGTAGGAATCTGGTTTATTGGTGATTATTCCCCCACCAGGATTCTTATGAAGAGCTTCTATCTTTGAATGACAGGAAGCAAAAGGAATCTATTTCTCAGAAATCAAGACAGCCTACTGTCATAGTGCACCAGACCCTAAAGGAAACACCAGAGAATCCATTGTTTTATAGTACAATTCCAATAGAGTTGTGGTATTGCTGCTACCAGTCTACATGACCAGACACTCAAAACCAATGTAATTGTCTGGGGCTTTTTTTTATATGTGGCATATATACAGGCCCCTTGCTGTTACAGCAAAAGCTATCAAAAATACTCCCCCCCTCCACCAAAGTACCACCTGCAGATTGTCAGTATTTTGTACCTGGGAAAGCTACCATTTCAACTATATCTTATTTTGTACAAACTAATTCTAGAATGATTCTTAAATATATTAAGAATATTAAAATAGGTAAGGTAATCATACAACCTTCTGTCTCCTGTCTTTCCAAGTTTTCTGTGGGTAGGAATGAAGTCTCATTCTGGTCTTCCTGATCTATTATTTTTTCCTGTGAGGTTGATTCATCCTGTTTAAACAGGATGGAGAGGAGAAAGATAAATTTTAATACAGTTTATAAATACATATTAGTTTTTGATCATTTGGTTAACTTAAAAAAAAAAAAAAAAAATCAATTGGCAACTTCTAAATTACTCAAATTGACTTCTACTTCTTTCCAGGCTTCTACAGTCATAACATGCCTGCCCATCAGCTGAGAGAACTAATTAAAGCCTTTCTCAGGCAATGCATGATAAAAAAAAGGAATTATAGACATTTATTTTGACTTCAGTTCCTAAATATAGTGGAAAAATTAATGAGAATCATTTGAAAATATCATACGTGCTGCTTCGGTTCAGAGAGTTGCACTTGCGACTGGGATTTCAGCTCATCCTGATAGCAGACAAATTCTTCAGATTTCTGTACAAGTTCATCTGACAGAAGGGAAAAAGCGGAGTTAAGATGTGTTCTTATCTTTTTTGCCAAACTACACCCATTTTACACACGTGCACAATAGTTTATGAAATCCCTTATCTCTTAGTCCCTGCGTCAGCTTTGGGCCATAAAGAAGCTGGAAGAAAATCAATTTGAACTAAGAGCTTGAGGCAAGATCAATGTCATTATTTCTAACACGGGTCTATGGGGAAAATAGTAGTTTGCTTTTCTTGGTTGTTTTATTTATAATTTCAGTAGAAATTCAGACTGTGAAGAACATGGCACATCTAAAAAGGACTTACATAAGTTGATGGAAAAAAACCAACAAATCAATAAAATCAATTAAGAAATACATCCAGCTCAAGAAATCCGTAAGCCTCAAAAGACTAGAGGCTGGGACAGTACACAAGCAAAGCACCACATAAGCTGCCCCACACTTCTGCTCCTCTTGCAGCTGCCAAAGACAGAAGGGTAGGATCGAATTGGACCCCCTTAGCTTGAGGCAGCACCACCCCTCCTATGCTCTTGTTCAATTAGGAATTGTTATACCAGCCATTCCTATGAGCTGTTACAAAAACAAAGCCGAAGAGAAGGCGACCAGTGATACTCAGGCTCCTGAGAACCTGCTCCACCTAAGCGCCACGCTTGCTCACCCAGTGCTCCATGTGTTGTAGCTCCATGTTCCACGGATCGCACCAAGAGCTGGCCAATGTCCTGTTTCGGCTGGTCCTTCTCAGCTCTAAGGGCCGCACGGCCACATTGCAGCTCTTGCTCAGACACCATAAGGCAACTGCTCAGATGGTTTTTGTCTTCCACCTCCAGCCTGTGTTCCTGTTCCAGGTCTTTATACTTCACCTCTAGTTCAGCTTGTGCTCTTCTTGCCTCCTCCAGCTGTTCTGAGAGACGCTGCACCTCCTCTTGCAAGCGATGGGAAGACAGCTTCCTCTCAGCTAGTTCCAGCTCCATCTTCTCCCTGAGATCCTGAGACCTTTGTCGCTCCGCATCTAGCGCATCCCTCATGGAGCTTAGATCCACTTCCATCTTCTGGCACTGATCTAGGAGTGTCTGTAAAGTGATACAGAAATTAATTTCTCTCTCAGCTAGTTAAATACCTTGAAAAAGCAAAGCACCTGAACTATATTTTAAGGTTTTCATTCAATCCTTTTAAAATACCTGAGTAGCAGAAGGGAGGAAACAAACATGTCAGAAATTTCAATTTATTAGAAAGAAACTGCCCCACTATTTGGAGATTGCAAGAAAGCAATGCTGGGAGAAACAACTCATCATTGTGGTAAAGAAAAGGTAAGTCTTGATTTAGAGGAGGGGAATTTAGAGGAAAGAACCAATAGAACAGTGGCCAGGAATTCTCTTTTAGAAGAAAGCAAGCATTCCAAAAAGGGGAGGAAGGGCTACAACAAATGAGGGAGAACTCAACAATTACAGAGTAGAATTAAAAAAGAACAGAACCAAAGTGTGTATGTGAAAGGGGAATGCTGAAATATGAATCTGGTGGTAACAGAGGGCTCCACACAGTACCCACTACTTTAAGGAAGATCTCAGAAGGCTGGTCGACACTGACCAGAGATTAAAGGCGACCATGAGACAGAAACAGACCTTACACTTGCCCAAGCTCCTGTTGTCAAACTTCCTCCTCTTGGAGCTGTGGATGGTCAGCATAGCTAATTTCAGAAGGAGTATGATGAGGAGCTCCTTTTACTTTATGGGTAGAAAGAGAAGCTTCAGCTACATGGCCTCAAGTTTGTACCTATACCAGGTTGCCTTCAGACCACAGAATGTATGAGGGAAGTCAAAGACACTGAGGAGGAGTCAAGGAATCCCAACAACCATGTCATGAAGATATCCACGCCACCACCCCATGCCACACCCTGCTGAGCAATGCAGTCTCAGTAGTGAGCACAAGTCAGCTCACTGAGGCTCTTTACCTCTTCCTGGTAGTAAGAGGACCCACCATTGTGCCTGGCTGGGACACAGAGGAAAAGAAAATATGTGGGGCACAAGTGTGTAAAAATTATCAAAGTGAGGTTCAGCATTAGACTAGCTGGAGATCATGCAGCCTACAAATATGAGACTGATTCAGTGTAAGTCTCTTCTAAAGGGATGGAGAATTTTCAGAAGTTCAGATATTGGAAAAACTCACCCTCTATATCTGCAAACCAACCTTTTAAGAGGTAGTGTACTTAATTCTGTCTCAAGAAGCACATGTATATACAGTCATGTATGCACAGACTGGATCTTGTCCTCTTCACACTTCGAACTGATGAAGTGGGAGCCAATCCCACTCCACGAATTGTGTCAATCACCATATAAGCAAGTTCTCAGCAAGACATACCAAAGAATATCTGTTTCTGCTCTGATCTGGCCTGGACACTGCAGTCCAGAAACACTGAGGCTTCAGCAGCACCATGTTAGGCACTTCTGCTTTTGGCAAAGGCTTGTGTATTTGGCTTTGAAAGTACAGTCAGCAGGATGGATATGGATAGATGTAGATCCTGTCCACTTGCCCAGGACCTGGATCACTAGAGCTGGCAGCTGCAGCACCCCATTGTCTGGCTGTACCTGCTGTAAGCTGTGCACACAGAGCTGCAGCTCTAACACCTGACCTGAGGGAGGCCCCAGCTGATTTCATGACAGAAACCTGATGCCAAAATAAACCTAATCTGGTAACTTCCGAGCTACTGACAAAGGCCCCACCCACCACACACACACACACAGAGTAAAGCAATAAAAAGCATGACCAGGTACCTGGTTTTGTTTTTCAGCAGTGTGTAACTCCTGCTGCAGCAATTCTACCTCCCGAGTTCGTCCTAACAGAGCTGCTTCCTGCTCCTCGAGCTTTCTCTGGAGTGCACACAGGTTCTGTGAGAGAGACAAGGCTGTTCCATAATTGGGGAGGCTAATGCAAGTTTAGATTCCCAGGTTTCATTGATATAGCTCGTTTTTGTAACACGGTTACTTTAATAGCCTGAATTACTTCATTTTTGTTGACACCAATTCTGAAGCCCTGGTGCAGTAGGATGAGCTCACACTGCTTCATGAACAGGGAACTGGAGCACAATAATTTAATACTTTTTTCAACTGTTGTTCTCTTCAACTGATAGCAAACCAGCAGATTTAAGCTAGGACTCAAAGTCCCAACTAGCATTCCAAAAAACTCCAAACAACCACAGCCTCTTCCTTCTTATCCCTTCTGAGTTACTTTAATGAGAACTGTTCTTTCAGGGTGTCTTCTGGTAAAATTCCTTTTCCTTCCTCCTCCCATGATATGATTATTATATCAAATATACCTGTGGCATCTCTACTTCCAGATCTGACTTGACAACCATCTTGAGCAATTCAGCTTGATGCTGCTTCACATGCTCTTCCAAGAGAGCTTCCTTCTCCTGAATCACTTCCTGCAGGGAACTCTGCTGAAAACATATGCCACAAAATAAAAACAAACCAACAAGGTTATGGACCTGACAGACACAGGCTTGCTTTCAACATGCATCAGCATATTGTGTGTGTGATGGAGTGTTCAGCTTGACAACCCTACACATCACCTTGGTCAAATGGTATTTTTACCTAGTGTCTTTATACTACCAATATTTGTATAATAACAGATAGTATTTCAGATCTCAGAAAGCAAAAAGTATAGAATTTCATCTACAAAGATGAAGAATTAGTATATAACTAACAGTTCATAAAACTTCTGGGGTTTTAATTGTATGGGATGCAGCCCAATTCACAGTTCAAAAGCTAAACCTGCAATTCAGAGTATTAACAAAAATCTTGCCATAAATAACTACAATGTAACATTAAAGCTGTGACCTTCTGTGATAAGCAGCTGCCCTGCACACCTACAGCAGAACACAGACAGGCGATGGCAGGCCTGGCAGCTGGAAGAACACTCTACCCCAGCTATTGCAAAACCCATCACAGAACAGCAAGGGCAGACAGGGAAGAACCCAAATTCTGTCTCAGAGGAAGGTACACACCCTATCCAGACCCTTCCAGACACTGTTTCCCCCCTCCCCAGAGAGCCATCAGTCCCACTGTCCAAGGGTGAAATCCATCCTTCACCTGCAGAGCACCTTTTGCACCAAGGGTGGCTCTGGCCTGGGGGTAGAGGAAGGGGGGCAGGTGAAGATCAGGTGGGGATTGTGATGTTTAGAGGAGGAACCAAAGGCAGTGAAATTGACGGACCTGGGTGATTTGAGGAGGAACAAAACTGAAAAAACTGAGGTAAGGGAATTGAAGACCAGCTGTGTAAGTACTGTTCTATTCTATCATACTAGTCTAAGCAGTGAGGTGGGAAACACAAACTGATGAACAGAAAAAAAATTCTGTACCTGTGCTGCATACTTGATTTCAGCATCTTTCAGATTCACTTTGGCTACAGCCAGCTGTTTCTTCAGGTCCTGAACAGTCTCCTCTTGCTCCCTGAGCTGCTCTTTCAGTACTTCCACTTCCTCTCTGTGCCCTTCACTTGAATTTTCGTTTTTCTGACATTTCAAGAGGAAACAAGTGGGAAAAAGAGAAATAGAGGAAGGTAAACTTATCAGTATTACTGGTTAATAAGTTAAATAAATTAATTAATTTTTAAAAAGATACTAGAATGCTACTGCACTCGACTCCTAATCAGATGCTGATTTTTGCTACATTGCCTCATTTCTTAACTTCACATTTCTTTTGTTTCTTTAAATGAAGTTGTCCTATATTAAGTAACTATTTTCTCTATTTTTGTGTAGATATGCACAAGACACCTTTAATTGGGAAGTGTCAAAGCACTTGGAACAGCTAACAGTCCATGACTGCTCACTATATAAACTAAGGCAAATTAGGTTATTAAATACATTATAATACATAATTTATTATATGACTACCCTGATTTGTGAGGCTTTTTAACATCACATCTTTCTCTAATACCCGAAATAAAAACATTTTAAAATTAGCTATAGAAGAGTATTCTCCATGTGACAAAGGGGTAGACATTCTAGACTATAGAAAATGCCCATGGAAATCTCTTTAGACTACAGGATTAATAGCAATGAACTTATTAGATATCAGCAAAGAGAACAGGCAAACAATTACCAGTTCTACTCCACTCTGAAGCACTTTAATCCTCTGCTTATGACCATGAAATGTAAACAACATTTCACATAAAATGTGCTTAGGCTGTGTCTACTCAGACAACCCAGCACACTACACCTGCACTCTTCTCTCTGTCTCTCAACCACCTGGGTGAAGGCAGGCCCCTGAACCCACAGCTGTGCTTCACACCTGGGTCAGGGCAGGTCCCTCACACCACCCATCACTGAGCAGACAAACCCATTCCACATTCTCATCTCAGCACTTCCAGCTACTGTGAGCACTCAGTGATGGGTATTTTGTACTGAATATATAGAAAATGCATCTCTTTTATTTGTGACAGGTATTTGGTCAAATACCACCAATAACACAGGAATTCTACGGAGTATTTATGTCCTTAAGCCCATCCTGAAAAAATGATGGAGGCTTTTAGAAGTACTTATGAATCAGTGTAATAAGAATAAGATGCTACTGTTCCTCAAAAGATGTTTCACCTACAGAGAAGGTCTTTGGCAGGAAGTAGAACAGACAAGGAAGCTTCAACTGTGCTTAAGTTTAGAAATAGAACAGGACAGAAAAATAAAGATCAGAAATGCAGGAAGCTCTAAGAAGCCAGGGATATACATAACTTATAAGACTGGGGCAGAGGAGTTGCTGGGGGGAAGGCGGGTGGACTAGTTTGCTTACTTGTAATTAGCTCTCAGGATTGACATTTACAGTCGGATTTGGAAAAGCCTCTTACACTGGCCATTACACAGAGTGCCACAATTAAGAACAGTAGCACAGCCATAAAGTTCCCAGAGCTCAAGCTCTTAAATATTATGTTTTTACAGAATGTATAAACTCTTATATCTGAACATAATTTATCTTTACCCACTCTAGAAGTTTGAGAGGAGCCTCAATTGTTCTGTATACAAATACTATCTGATAGAAAGAGATAAGCTGATATTTCCATTCTTCTCAAAATAAAGCACTCTGCTAAAAGCCCAGGAAGCAACAGTACTAATTAGATATTCAAAATACAGCCTTCCCATAGGACCCACATCATAGAGAGGAAAAAAAACCAGCCCTTTGCTAATGTTCAATACTTCAGCACAACATGCAACCCTAACCTAGAATTTTCACCTTCAAATGGCAGTGTAACTGTCTAGGAGATACCCCCATTACTCAAGACAGCATCTACTTGGAGAAATAAGTGTAAATAAAGTACTTTGTAGCTTCTCAGTAGGTCTAACCTTGCAAGAAAGAAGCTAGTGGTTTCTGGGTCAAATACGTAGCATTGCAGATAACTGCCCTACCATAATTTCACTCAAACTATGTTCTAACCCAAACCAAATAAGGCAGTGGTCCATACCATGTCCACTGGAGACTGTCTCAAGCCCTCATTCCTCTAATTAGAAGGCCATTTTCCTTAATGACTAATTTACATTCATCCATTCACCTGCATTATCCTTTAACAGTTCTCCCACCTTCTTGGTGCTCACCTTCCTCATACAACTGTAGAAAAAAAAAGACATTTCCTCTCTGACTTTGCTTGACTAAATAACCAAGCTATTTGAGTGTCTCCCAAGCGCAGCTGCTAACACGATGGGACAACAGAAAGTCTCTTGCTGGCTCTCAGAATTTCTCTTTCCCGATTCCAAGTGAGCAGAACATGACAACACTCCACACAAGGCCTTGCCACTCTCAGTGGAATAGCTAGAATGGTATGCAAAAAAGATAAGGCCTCTTTTTCAAATCGATGTTGCACCAATTAACTGATGATAAGCTTTCTCTCATTTTGCCTTCTTCAACTGGTAAATTTGAATTTTGAAGCAAGAACACTCACCAGTCTTCAACAGCAAGTCTACACAAACTCATGTAACAGCACATGACTGTTACACACACATGCTGCACATAGGTAAGCTAAAAAGAGCCTCAGCACCAGCACAGCCATGTCAATTGACACAGCTGAACAGCCTCCATGGTCTCCACTGGCCTCTGCAGCCAGGGAATATTGTCCATGACCTTGCAGTATACAGTGTCATGACACCAGAAATGCTCGATCATACACTTGTTAAATTTTATTTTATTTTTCTATTAGCTCAATCCTTGAGATCATCCAATTCTTCATGTATGAAACCAGATGGTGCTTTGCATTGAGAAGGATTTTCAAGTTGGTATTGGGAATTACAGAAGCACATTTCTATGATTTTATGATGCTCCTAATCAAAGATAGTCAGCACAAGTCACAGAACCAATCTTCGCTTTGTTAGTAGTCACCTCTCATCTGACAGCTCTCACATGCACCTTTTATTGTTTCCTATAATATTTTAATATTTTTTTCAATGTCTGAAATAACCTTTATGTTCTCTGGTTTAATGAACATCATCTGATGTCTGGAAACCATTTTGGACTTATATCCCATCTCCCTTGTGTAATATTACCAACTTTTTAAAGAAAACATTGTTCTGCTGATCACATAGTTAAGTTTTCAAAAATTACCAGCTCCAATGAGAGCTTCTGGTCAGTAGCTAACAGCCTCTTTAATGTCTTCATAGAGGATACTTTCCCCTCAGTTTTTACGTAGTGTTACACAATTATGGTTTGTCAACCATAAAACTTTATGATGGCTCAGGAAGCTACGTGACTGGAAGAAATATGTATATTTTTTTTATATATATATTTAAGTTGCTGCCTTCCAGTTTCAATGACCTCCTTACCTCTTCATTCTTGTACTCCAGCCAACTTTTGCGGCACTGACAGGACAGGTAACATTTTGAAACTCTAAGCTCAGACAGACACACAGTTTCTACAGGAAAGACCTTGGCTACAATGGATTACCAAAGTTATGCAAAGGGAAACTAGCCGCTGCCCTTGAAGAGATCAAGTTGAGCAGTCCAAGGGTATCTGCAGTACAAGGAGCTAGACAGACAGGCTTCCTACAGCACAGGCATAGACATCCTTGCTGGAACTGTGAACATCCTGCTAATAAGACAAATAGGCCCTGCTGGCTCACTGTGACCTGAAACATCAGGCAGTACCAGGTTATCAATAGAAGCCACATCTTTTAAGCAGCCCCATTCTCCCAACCTTGGGATACTCCAGCTCTTCTGCTAAGGCCTGTGTAGGCAGTGGTGATCCTCTCTCTGTCAGCTCCTCGATGCGTTTGTTCAGAGAGGCCAGTTTGGCTTTGGCTTGAAGTTTAAGCTTCATCAGCTTCGCATCTGCAGCCTCTCGCTCTTTCTGTAAGAGAAGGACACAAACTGACTGCCCCTCAGGCTCCAGTGCTGTCACCCAAGAAGCATCACTTTGAAAAGCTACACAACTTTTCAGCCTGCCATACTCTGTTTAACCCTGCCTCCCCAGTAACAGCACTATTAAAAACACATCTGCAAAACAAATTTGTTCTGAAACACTGCACATACCAAAATTGTAGCTTCTACCCCAGCACTTCCTTTCAAGGGACAGAGCACTCAGGGACTTCACCCAGCAGTGAATACAAACTCAGTTTGACTTCCTCTGCTATATGCAGTCCCTCAGAACTATCTCAAGTAACCGCACTACCACCATACCACAGGGTAGGCAACACAAACCTTCGGTAATGTGCCATAAAACCACTGGACTAGCGGATGAGTGCAGCACAGGCTACTCTGTATCAAACACCCTGAAGCAGGGAAAGAACAACCTCACACAAGGTGTCAGTATTTATTAAGAGCCCCTGGGAATCTGCATGGACCTCAAAGAGCTCTGAGACAAAATGCTGGGTAACTTGGATGTTAACTTATTTACTCTAGACTAAATTAACCCAATCAAACTAACAGAAGATATCCTGCATCTCTTGGATTAGGCTCCATTCTTCAAATTCCAATAATTCCCTGGAACTGATGCCATTCATCAAGCAGGTATCTCATGTTCAAAAAAAACCAGAGACTGGCTTGCACAGAAAACTGCAGCAGCATTTTATTCTCAGCCCCCAGAGAAAGAAATGGTACCTTGAGTACAGTTTCTTTTTCCTGGAGCAGAGCATCCTTTTCTCGAATCAAATCCTTCAGCTGAACAACTAGCTTTTCTGTTTGGGCTAGGCGCTCCAACAGCTCCTCAGGTGCCTCCTCCATGCTCTCTGCTTCTGACTCCAAAGCTTGTACCTGAAACAACAAAATTAGTGTTCTGAAGGAAAAAACTATGAGCAGCCGGCAGCGGAGCATCCGCACGGTATCTCCAGCTCCACTCCTAAATGCTGCGTTCTGCCCCCTGCAGGCATTTCATGGAGCCTGCAGGAATACACAGATGAAACCAGGAGGAAAGCTCAGAGAACTCACGAGCCAATACACAAAAACAAAGACTACCTTGCTGACCACCACATGAACAAATCTAAAACGAGAGGCATCCTCACACACTATCCACTGTCTCAATACCAAAGGGCAGCACAGAGATGAAGCCTCCCACTGTCACCCAACCACACAGAGCTTCCCTTTCTGCTACACACAATCACTAGTACTCTTAAGAGTCTTTCTTCACCCTAATTCCAGTTTGTTTCCTAGGATCACCTTGAGATGTGGAAACTGAAGAGATTATGGTCTGCCCAACAGAAATGCTGACTTAAGAGGTGAGGAGTAGGAGAAAAGCAGAGTGGAATGACAGTTCAGACTAGTGCTCAGCAAGGAAGAAGCAGGAGACAGTTCTCACTGCAGTATAATGAACCACACCCCCCAAACTAATTGTCAGTAAGGTTTGAAAGTCTTTAGATAACACTGTACTTACAGCAACAGATGGTTCAGTAACTGCATCTCCATCCTCCCCAGACAGTTCTTGTAAAACAGTACTTGCTAAACCTGACAAACGGCTCAGCATCTTGAGCCTAAAACAAAACCAAGAGTCAAAATACAGTTCCAGAGTCAAAACTGCTATGAAGAATAAGCTCCATCATGCTGATCTGTAATGTTACAACAGTTGGTGACCAGGCTTGCAGGGAATTTGTCTCCTTTGCCAAGAGAGACAAGTCAAAGTAAAACCTCAGGAAAAAAAAAAAGGTCACGTTAACAGGAGCAGCCGGACCCTCTGAACGTTAAAGCAGAGGATGTGCTGGTGTCAAGACAGACAAAGATTCCTTCACTGCTCTACATGTAAATACATTTTTATACCAGATGCCAAGTCATCCTCATAGTTCACTCTCGATCTTTCTTAACAATGACATTACAGAACCATGATCTGTTCAGTTCACTGAAAAGAAAGGTGATTGTTAAATGAAGTAATTTCTCTACAGGCCAAACATGGCCTGTAACATAAAATCAGCCTTCTGCTAATAAGTAGTGGAAATAATGGACCGAGCCTTGAAGTTTGCTAAAAGATGCAAGTGTGTCGCATTAGAGAGATGATGAGATCTCCGCATGTCACATACGGGACGGGACAGGACCTTGACATAGGGGAATAATCTGGAGAGGACATATATTCTCTGGCTGCTGCTTAGCATACCTTTTTTCCTTTCCTTGAAATTCAGGAGCCAAACTAATCCAGCAAGTGGAAGTGAAGAGCCGAAAAACACGCAACAGTACCAGCAAGCAACATATAACTTGTCATTTCGGGGAGAGCAGCAAATTAAATTCTCTGTTATTAACTAAGACAATGGGATGCACTCCATATCAGTAAATTCATCAAATTTGAATGAGCCTTTGATAAGCCAAAGTATAGAGTTGCCAACCAGAAGGATATCAACAGGCTGGAGAAATAGATGGATAGAAACATCGTGAAGCTCACGAAAGGCAGAAGCCTATGCCTGGGATGGGAAAAGCATGAGTGGTACAGGCTAAGGAGCAACTGGCTGTACAACTGTGATGCAGAAGACAAGCTTGAAGTGTACGGGGGCCAAGCTTGGCACAAGCCACCAGTGCACTCACAGCAAAGGTCAGGTGTATACTGAGCTGTATTGGTAGGACTGCAGGCAGCAATTATTCCTTCCTCTCTATTCACACCTATAAGACTTCATTTGAAGTAGAGTGGCCACTTCCAAAATACTGAATCAAGTACAGCAGACAGCCCCCAGGATGACTGGGGTTTGGGCTACAAGGCATATAGAGAGTATAAGAATGCTGGGCTTGTTCAGCCCTGAGAACAGCAGGTGAAGAGTGGGATACAATTGCTGTCCTCCCTACAACCACCTATAAGGGAGCTAAAGACAGAGCCACACTCCTCTTATGAGGTCCACATCAGATGGACATGAGGCAGAGGACACAAGTCGTAGCACAAGCAATTTCAATCAGGGAAAAAAATGCACAGGGAAGATGTTAAAATACTGTATTAGGCTCATAGCAACCTGATCTGATTTTTGATGTTAGACAAGCTAAGAGCAAAGTATTTGACCAACTGAACTCCCAAAATCCCTTAAGAACCACAGAATCATCATTCTAGTATTCTATAAAAAGAGGTCACATGTGACATTTGACAACTCTGAACAGAAAGGCCCCGGAACGGTCCATGCCTGTAAGTGGCAAAACCATTTGAACAATTACAGAAGCTCCAGTAGTGCAAGCTGAAACTAGGCAAACTCTCATTAGCTATAAGATCAAGTTCACATTATTAAAATTATCTCCATCAAATGGAATCTTTTAATATGACAAGATGTCTCTGCCTCACTAAAAGTAGGCTTCTGAAGCTGGCTACACAGATTCCTGACCTCCTTTGTCTTACTAAGGAAATCTTTGGTCTTAGATTGCCACTTAAATGTGTGAAAATATTGACACTGGAGAGGAGCAGTGCACTATTTTTCTGCAGCAGCCACCTGATTTTGCAGAAGTAGAAAACATGACAATACACATCAGAGCCTCAATAGCAGAAAAGAGCATGTGTACACTCACCTGTTTTGTGCTCGAAGGAGCTCATGGGTTCTGCTGACTCAGTAGTAAGGCTTCCAAGGTAGAGCACTCACAAACGGGTCTTTCATGCCACTCCTTTTTATCTCTTGAGTACTGACAAGTTGCATGAACCAAGACTTTTGATGGAGAGAGAAGCGAAAAAGAACAAAAAGGGAAGAGGAAAATAAATTATTCAATAGTAAAGAAATAAGCCCATCCTTCATCGTACACGGTACACTCCAGGATTGTTCGTGAGTCACTTGCAATAAGTAGAAAAAGTGAAAAGTCTGCTCTGTTTGGGAACATGGATTTGCAGACATGCCCTGGTTTCTCACACTGCATAGCACAAGCTCAGTCTCTTCAGTCGATGGAATAAAACACTCGAGCAGCAGTCGGTGTAGCAAAAAGACACGCAGCAAGAAGCCAGGCCTCAGACAGGCTCCTGCAAAGAACTCAAGGGGATGCAACTCCTCCAGAAACACAGTCAGAATGCCAGGATTTTTCACGTTCTGCAACAACACAACAGTCAATGAAACAAGTCCTGGTGCTTTGCTCACTTCTCAGCTGGTCCTGGGGGAGACTGAGGCATGGAATTCCAGAACAGTACAGCTTTACAGTTCCTGCTAGGGAGATTTCCTAGTTGACGACATCAACTGCTTACCAAGGTGGTAATATGAGATACTCATTTAGAGACCTGGAATGTCTGGAATCCATTATAAGAATAATAAAGTATTTATGGTTTTGTAAACCATCACTCCCACGATGCCCCAATGAGGAACCGAACCGGCTGTCTTGGCAGCGGTGCATTTTAGAAAACAGCCATCCAAATGCAAGAATGCCTCTTTCTAACTGTCTCCAATACTTGAAGAAGATGGATCTGATCTTCCAGCTGAGCATTAGGCCACAGCTTCTAAAGTCACAAATGCATAATATGTGGCTGGGACCAAGAGAACCAATAGATGAATTATTAGAAGAGGTATTAGAAATGTGAAAAATATTCAGAACCTAAGCACCTGCATGGGCCTCAGAACATATCTGCATGCTACAGGTATTAACAGTTTCAAGCATGCATACCTGGATTGAGAAAATATTCTTTGGCCTTTGCCCAGGTTGGCCACATTAACCTGATACTGCACGCAAGCTAATAAGCCTTGCTGGGTTTGGCTCACAGTTGGCCTTCCCAACATGCAAATAGAGGAACCATCTGCAGCTATTTGCACTGATGAGGACTTCAATAACCTGAACTCAAGTCTAAGAGATTCGTGTCTTTTGAATTCACTTTTAATTTATATTCTCAGGTCAGCTGAATATGGCAAGGCATGTGAATGGGGAACAAAAAGTGATTCTACAACTCTATAAACAGAACAGGTTTGCTGTCTATGTAGAGGAAAGAGGGAAAACATGGGCCTAGGTGGGCCACTGCTCTGGACAGCATCCCTCAGAACACATCCCTGTAAAGCAGCACCGCAGAGAGAGGCTCGGAATTGCAGCAGACAACTGACCTAAGTCATCAATGCACCCTCATGACAAAGGCCAGCAGCATCCTGGGCTACATTAGGAGCACTGTCAGGAGGAAGGTGATCCTTCCTCTCTACTGCGTGCTAGCGAGGCCATGTCTGGAGTAATGCGTTCAGTTCTGGGCTCCCCAGAATAACAGGTAGGAACTCGTTGGAGAAAATTCAGTGAAGGACAACAAATAAAAGGCTCAAGGAGAATCTTATCACAGAACCACAGACTGGCTGAAGTTAGGGGGTCATCTGGTCTAAGCTCCCTGCTCAAACAGGCCATCCAGAGCCAGGAGCCCAGGATCACTGTGCAGGCAGCTTCTGAATATCTCCAAGGATAGAGGCTTCACAACCTCCCTGGACAACCTGTGCCATTGCTCAGTAACCCACACAGTGAAAAAGCATTTCCTGATGATCGAGGTAATCTCCTCTGTCTCAGTTCATGCTCACAGCCACTCATCCTGTCACCAGACACCACTGTAAAGAGCCTGGCTCTGCTTTCTTTGAACTCTCCCTGAGAACAAACCCAGGAACAAGCATAACACAGCTTTAAATGCTGACCCAAAGCCAACAGTCTGCACAGAGGGTGGTGGCTGTCCTGTTCGTTAGCTTCAAGGACTTGTGGCAGGAATATCCTGGTGTTACACAATGCCAGCCAGTTACTTTCCCCACAAACAGAAAAGGACAGTTATTCTGTGTTTCACTGCCTCACCCCAATAAAGCAAACACTGCAGCTCTCAGAGGCAAGACTGCTGCTCTCCCAGACTCACACTGGCATATGGATTCCCATCTCTGTAATGAGCAGCAGAACACAAGGACTCTCGCTATGCTCAGGCTGTGAGGCAGGATCCTCTACATTCTAGCTGTAGTGGAAAATAATTTTGATCAGCATTCCTATGACTAATGAACTTTTGCTGGGGAGACTTTACTTTGATCACTGGGACTACCAACAGTGATGTGGAGGAGGCGCCTTTCCTCTGAAATACACATCCCTGACTCAAACAGCCTAAGCCTGCTGCTAGTCTGCAGAGTCTGCAGTGAGCAGGGTGTAAATCCAGGCATTTCTATCCCTAGGTATCAGTCACAGCAAAGAAAGAACTGATAGTGTTTTTCCCTAATTTATTCTATTATAAGTTTATTGTACATAAACGAAGTTAATTCCTTGCATTTCCCTTCGTTTAAAACCAAACACGCATTAAAGGCACTGCTGCTGTACACAAGCCCTGGGCCAAACTTTGCATGCTGTGCAGAGGGGTTCCAAGAGAAACAAGGAGCGACAGGGAGCACTGGAGCGCCGTGCTGGGTTCCGGGAGCGGCGGCTCCTGCCGCCACAGGGGTGACGGGCAGCACCGACGGGCCCCAGCAGCCCCGCAGACTGCCCGGACCGCACGCCTCCGGCGGGCCCCGCGGAGCGCGAACCTCCCCCGGCCGGACTGCGCTCCCGGTACCTGGGGGCACCGCCGGCAGCGTCCCACTGGCGGGGGGCGGGGAAGGGGGCTGGGCCGGGCCGCAAAGCCCGGAGCGAGAACAGAAGCCCGCCCCGGCCCATTGCCCCTCACGGCCCGGGCCCCAGGGAGCTGCGAACCCGTTCCGGCCCCGCAGGGCCACGAAAGGAGCCCAGCCGGCGACCGCCGCCGAGAGCCGGGCGGCAGAATCCTCGGACCGCACAGGGCGGCCGGACAGCACCGAGGGCAGGGGGAGGCACTGACCTGAAGCACGGCGGAGGGGTCAGCACCGAGGGGCGGCTCTAACCTGGCGACGAACTCCCGCCGACGCCGCTGCCACCACACCGCTCCCAGCGCCACCTCAGCACCGGAACGCGGCGCCACCGCTTCCGCCTCCAGCGGGGCCCCACCCCCCGGCCGGAGAAGAACCAACCAGCTACGGGGGCTGAAAGATAGACGGGGCCGCCAGGCAATCGCGACGGAGCAGCCGCCTTGGCGCCACGGCTGTCCTACAACATGGCACGAAGTCACCAATCCCGAGGACGCTTTGCGCTCCCGCCCAATAACAAGGCAGCGACCAATCAGTTGCGGCGTTTTCGGGCCGGGCCGGGGGTTGGTGAGACAGAGGCTCGGACTGGGCGGTGGGGCCGGGGCCGGGGCCGGGGCCGAGGCCGAGGCCGAGGCCGACTCAGCCTCCCGCTTAGTCACTGCCGGGCAGAGCCCGAAGTGGTGCCCAGTGGTTTGGTCGGAACGTCCCTTTAAGGATGATCCAGTCCCGCCCCCCTGCCATAGGCACCTGCCACTAGGCCGGGTTGCTCCAACCCCCGTTCAACCCGGCTGTGAGAGCTTCCGGAGATGTCCAATCCGAGCCTGCCCTTGTGCACGTGGGCGCTGTTGTCCCTTGCTCTGGCGCAGCTCTTGGCATAAAAATAGTTTTCTGTCTTTCTTCTAACCTCCCTCTACATGCTGATAGGCTGCAATAAAGTCTCTCTGGAGCCTTCTCCAGGCTGAACACCCCCAGCTGTCCCAACCTGTCTCCAGAGCAGGGGGGCTCCAGCCCCTGGAGCATCTCCGTGGCCTTCCCTGGACCCGCTTCGGCAGCTCCAAATCTGTCCTGTTCTGAGGGCTGCAGGACTGGAGGCAGCTCTGCAAGTGGGGTCTCACCTGAGTGGGCAGAGGGGCAGAATTCTCGCACTTACCTGCTGCCCATGCTGCTGGGGATGTGCACACTGCCAGTCCCTGTCCAGTTTTTTGTATTCTTTCTCAGAACTCTTGATCCATTTGTGAAAAACGAGGTTCACTCTCCTGTGAGAATTTAAAGGGTTTAATATAAAGACAATAAGAGACACATAAAATAAAGCAAAGAGGTAACGGCCGGGTGCCTTGGCGCTCTGCCAAGAGCACACCTGATGCTAGAGGTGAGTCCTTTTTATACCATTTTTACTGTCTGTTCTCTATTCATATTCAAACTTTTCTCGGAGCTGTTCTGCATGGCCACTCCTTGGTTCCGCCTTTTTAGAGCATGCGTATTGTTCTGCCTTGCGGTTTTATTTCTTTCGATTCTTGGGGTTGGGCTCGCTAGGTGAGAGCTGATAGTAGGGTGGATCTCTTAATTCTCCAGACAGTCACGGCTGATTGCAGCTTTGGGCCTCTTTGCCCCCCGGGCAGAGCGGTGATAGCGGCTCTCGGACTCTCCTGGCCGCCCGTTCTCCGGGCAGAGCAGCCTTTGGGCCCTTTTGTTCCCCGGACAAAGTGTTGATCAGCAGCTTCTTGGGCCTCATCCTCTGTTCGCTTGGAGGTTGTCTTGCTCACACTTGCTAACATTCTTGCTAAAAAGAAAGAAAACTACATCCACCCAGCAAAAGCATTTCTAACATTATATAATACCTACTTTAATACTTGCGAGAAGCCAATATTACAGTATATGTTTATAACACATTCACTTCCTGGTCTGTACTGGCACCAGAGGTTGCCCCCAGCCAGGTGTAGGGCGAGATTTCAGGAAGCCTGAGCAGCGCAGTTTCCTTGCCTCCTGCCCACCCTCACTGTGCACTCAGATGCACCGTATTCCTATTTCTAATGGCACCATATAGTGCTGTCCTGGTATGGCCATGGGCCATAGGGCCTCAGGACCAAGGCTTGCCAGGCCTGCTCTGAATTTTTCATGCCCTGCCTGCAGCTTTGTTCACTATGTTCACTTGAGCTGTGAGAGCAATTTCTTCAGGTATCTATGGCTAACTTATTTTACTTACCTATCTTTGTGTGGTACAACCATGCGCTTATATTCGTAGTAATAGCAAGGAGTTTATCTACGTAGAATGAGATATTTACAACTCTAACACATACCTATATGAGTCTAAGTGGAAGGAAAGAGAAGTAAGGAAGAAAAAAAAGAAAAAGAAGAGAGGATGAGGAAACCGTTAACAAGAACATCACATTTCTTCCAGTGTAGAACTCCAGATGCTGACAACTTCCCATGACTCTCTCCTCCCCCTCTGCAAACATCCAAGTGAACCACAGATGTTAATATCCAGAGGAGCAGTAGGCAGGTCTGTGTAACACCAGAAAAAACACAGAAACAAAGTGCGTGTGTTGCAATTTTAATTGGATTGTTGCTACTAGTGCGGCTTTTTTCTTGTATATAAATACTTGACCTACATTATTTTTCTTTGCTTTTCTGTAATTAGATGTAGATTAATTTTGACTCTCAAATTAGACTGTTAAAATTTCTTTTATACTAAAAATAAGTTGTGGCTTTAAATGTGTATGTAAAGTTGTGTGACTGATACTCTATAGGGAAGGGATAGGGCCTCCAGAAGGATCTGGACAGGCTAGAGAGAAGGGCCCATGCCAGCCTCATGAAGTTCGGCAAGGCCAAGTGCAATCCCAAACATGGGTACAGGCTGGGTGACGAGTGAATCAAGAGCAGTCCTGTGGAGAAGGACTTGGGGGTCTTGGGGAACGAAAAACTGAATATGGGCCAACAATGTGCGCTCACAGCCGACTGTAGCCTGGGCTCCATCAGAAGGAACATAGCCAGCAAGGGAGCCTAGCCTCCACTTTACCTGCTTTAGGGGGAGGTGTTTCTGCCCACAGCAAGGGGTGTAATTAGATGATCTTTAAGGACTTTTGCAACCCAAACCATTCTGTGATTCTGTGAAGGTCCATCAGTGGGAAACACACACAATGTCTGGGCTTAGATATCCAACCTACCCAGCAGCTGCCTCTCGATGCCTGGTCTCCCCAGCTACCGGCACCTGGATATGCCAGACCGTCCAAGGCGCACAACCCCGCCACAGTCACTGGTACAGATTCCATTGCACACAACAGCATACAAACAGACACATACACTGTGTGTCCCTCCAGTACATGTGATGAGGCTCTCAGTATGCAGCTGTCTGTCTCCTGCACAGAGAAACAGACAGACAAGTGGGTCACCCTCAATTCTACACCTTCAGTCTAATAGTCAACTACTCCAATGTTCTCACTAACTGAGACATACACACACCTATTTCCCAAACTACTTTGCCTATTTGCTGACTAGTCTGGCTTGATATTTATGAGTGATCATAGACTGACATGGTCTCACTCAATCCAGTTGTGGGCTCTTAAATTCCCATCCACACATATGCCCAGAGCACAGCTCTGTGCAGCCAGAAAAAAAAAAGGAGGTAGAAGTGTTAGAACACAGGAAAGACTGTGCTGACCAGGCACCAGGCATGGCTAGACATTCATACCAATTAGCACCATTCTGCATGCAACCAGTCCCTTGTATTCCCCTTGCCTCCATTTTCTCATGCTTGTTCATTCCCAAACCACCTAGACCCATCCCTTTCCCCACCTTTTGTTCTTCCCCTAAACATCCTCTTGTGAGTCTTGTGCAATCCCCAAATGCTCTTGCCCTGGACCCCACAGTCCTAGGCAGCACGCTTCTTAGTCTGTAGGGTACTCTACAACCTCTCCCACTGACTCACCATGATGGGTGCCACCTCTAGGCCCATGGGACTGATGGCTCCCCTGTGACAGACTTAGAAGGAGCTGGGACAGGGCCTTCATTTCACTTACTGGGTTATTTGTGTTCCCCCGCCTGTGATTGTCTCTCTTTGCTCCTTCTTCTTTGTGCAGTTGAGCTTTTCATGGTTTGACTGCACTTCCATGGTGGTTCTTGGATTAGCCAAACCAGGGGATTATTTGGGTTCCTCCACCCCCCGTTGTTCCTCTGTGCTCCTTTGTGTGCGTGGGGGTGAGTTTTTTCCCACATAACCTCACTCTTGTACTGGGCCACTTCTGTAACACTTTCTGGTCCAACACACTCTGTTATTCAACATGTCTATTTGAGAAAACAGACTTTCAAATCCAGTTAGAGGAGCAGATCTTTACTTAACCTCACATCTCACATCTTGTAGCCATTTCTTCTTATATTCATGTATAATTATATCAAGGTTAAAAATAGGGTAGTCTACCAAACCAGTATAGTTCCCAATGCCAGTGTCTGATTAACCTTCTCATCCTTTCTGCTTTAGCTCCTGAAATAGCAGCGATTTGCTAGATTATCTTGCATCTCCTTTCCATTCTAAGAAGACTGTTTGTATCATTGAAACTTTCTGGTTTGTGGATCAGCCTCTAAGAAGATTAATGTTTATAATTGGCTTGCGGAAAGTTAGATCCCTCACATAACTGACATTAGTGTTGAACGTGGACAGGAGCAAACAGGCAGTGCTGTGAAAGCCACAGGAGGAAGAGGATCTTTCCTGTAGCATCATTCTTCTGACCACAGATACATATGGGAAACAACAGCAGCTCCACAGTGGATGATCTACAGGCTGTCGAGATCCACCACTGGTACAAGAAATTCATGACAGAGTGTCCTTCTGGACAGCTGACGGAGCATGAATTTAAGCAGTTCTTTGGGCTTCGAGGGCTGGATCCGGAGGCCAATAAGTACATTGAGCAGATGTTCCGCACGTTTGATATGAACAAGGTGAGTTCTCCGGCAAGGAATTAACTGTCTCGTGCTGCTTAGAAGTGATCCCCCTCCTGCACTTTCAGAGTCTTTGTTTTTCTCTTGCAAACATAAAGAACAGAAATATTGTCTTGCAAACATTTTCTCTTACAAACATTGGTGTGGAAAGCTGCCAAAGGATGCTAATGCAAAGTAGCTAAATGCAAGGAGCAAATGAATGTGTACAGGTGATAACATAGATGACATAAACATAGGTACACCTGATTATCTAACTAGCTCATGCAAGTTCATCTTTGAATTTTGGAAATTACTTACTGCCTATTATTTGACTTGGCCTTGTTTGACTAGCAAAATGCTAATTTCATTATTCTTCTTACGTGTTCTTATTATTCAAAAATATATCTGTATGAGGTCGTGGAGACCACAGGAATCCGACACAATAGAAGTCATTATAGCATTCACAGAGGGGTAATTTCCAGGTATTTGGCAGCTGAAATTAACACTGCATGAGCAGACAATGTCTGTGGCTCTCCTTGGTGCCAGAAGGTGCAGCATGAAGCAGGAGTGAGGGGGGGAGTAGTGTTCCTCACTGTCACGGGCAACTGCTGGTAGAAAACTGTAGTCCCCATAATTCCTTTAAGCATGCAATGGTCCTCACTTTTGCCTGCTTTTTATCCATATGTATTTCAGCCTATGCTTGCAGTCCTGTATTCTTAATGACAAAAATATCTGAGTTTATTGCATCCTGGGAAAATTCAGCTTTGCTCTCTGCTCCAAGGTTCTGGAATGGAGTCAAGGAGGATCCAGTTACAGAGGCATGTGAACCAGGTGGGAAATCACAGAGCTAGTCTTAAAGGAGGAAAGCTTAGGGACCGACAAAGAATGTTATTTTGGACATGTGAGACAGCATAAGGAGTTAAGGAATGCTTAGGAATATTACAAAATTCTTAAAGAGAGGAGCAGACAGGCTCCATTAGGGTAGCTGAGGTCTTGTGGTGGATGTAATGACTAGAAATAACGGCAGACCTCAAAGAACATCTTTTTTCATCCCGAAGTCCTCTGCATCCAGGATGATAATAGTGATGAGAAGCAGTTTCATCAGCTAAAGCAAAACCTTTGCAGCTTTTGCACAAGTCTTTCTTTTACTTCACCTCTCTCATTTCTTGGGATGTTTAAGGACATTAAAATTTATTCAAGGATGTTGTGCATTCCAGAGTTCTCCTGTGAGCCCTGTGTTATGCAGTAAACGATGTTATAAGAAGATTCTCAAATTCAAATTTGGTCAGAAAAGATAAAAAACTATAATCTAAATAAAGTGATAGCGATCTTAGGAGGAATGAAGTAAGAGTGTGGCAACTAGGGGAGATGGACCTACATCAGTTAATCTTAGTCTGTTAATACTTAGTCACTTAATGTAAGCTCCTTTCATAAACAAGGGCAAGGAACAAGGGAAACCAGAGGAAAATCCACCCTGTTGTAATACACACATGATGGATGGAATTGTCTGCCCTCTGGGCCTTCAGATTTTGAGAACTTTGATGATGACAAAGAGGATAAATTTTCAATATTTTCCTTTTATAAATTGCAAGCATAGAATTATAGAATGGTTTGGGTTGGAAGGGACCTAAAAGGTCATCTCATTCCAACCCCCTGCCATGGGCAGGAACACCTTCCACTGTCCCAGGTTGCTCCAAGCCCCGTCCAACCTGGCCTTGGACACTTCCAGGGATCCAGGGGCAGCCACAGCTTCCCTGGGCAACCTGTGCCAGGGCCTCACCACCCCCTGAGTAAAAACTCCTTCCCAACACCTCATCCAAGTCTCCCCTCCTCTAGATTTAAACCACTCCTCCTTGTCCTGTCAGGACCTGCCCGTGCAAAAAGCCGCTCTCCCCCATTACTATAACCTGCTTCAGGCACTGGAAGGGGCACTGCGGTTTCCCTAGAGCCCTCTGGAGGCTGAAGAATGAATGTGAAGCGCACAGCAGATGGACAGACAGAGCAGGGACTCTCCGAGCCCGCGGGTGCACTGAGCAGGGCTGAAAACAAGGTTAATGGTGAACACAGAAACTTTACTTCAACACCTCAGTCACGTCAGCATCGGCGTGGCCCCAGCGGAGCAGCATGGGCAGGACAGAGAAGCTTCTGGCCCCAAGGCTACCTTTGGCCCAGCAGGAAATGCCGTGGTCCACTGTAGCCCTGGCTCCTGCTCGTCCCGCTGCTGCTCAAGCCTTTTTGTCCTTCAGGAACTGCAGGAACTCCTGCAGCAGATTCCGGAATTGCACCAGGATCTGGTGTGGGAATGCCATGGGCATTAACGTGCCTGAGGATGTCAGCGCTGGTCTCAGGCTGTACTCAGGGGTCAAGCTGATGTCTTCCTCTGGTGCTGGTTTCAGACGCTGCTCAGGGGCCGAGGTGACGACTGGCTCTGGTGCTGGACCGGCTCTTTCTGCTGGGCTCAGGCCCGTCTGGAGCAGGATCCAGTTGT
>NW_024581419.1:0-4678 GCF_017639235.1 Corvus kubaryi
CTGTCCGGTTCTGGTGTTGGCGTCGGCTCCTGCCCGGGCACCGGGGGAATGTCTGGCCCTGGTGTTGGAGCAGCTGCTTCTGCTGGGAGCAATCCTGTCTGGAGCAAGTTCAGGGTGCTGAGGCCGTGTCCCAGGGCTGTTCTTCCGTTCCTGGCCCAGCCTGGAATTGTGCTGGGATTGCCCAGGCCTGGGAGCAGCACCTGCACCTGGCCTTGTCAAACCTCCTGACATGGGCACAGACCCAGCTCTCATTTGTTCGGGTTCGTTAGTGGGAAACCAACAGGTGGCTTTGATAAGGACACTCTGACCAGGACACATTGGTCAGGACACTCTGATTAGGTCACACTGACCAGGATGTACTGATCAGGTCACAAACACCTCCAGGGCAGCAGAGTCCCTGTGCTCATCACCTGTAGGAAGTCGAGGGTTCAGGTTCCAGGCTGGGACACGGAGGGCCCAAGACACGGTGTGGCACCTGCCCACCACGGCTGGGGATCCTGGGGTCCTTGGTGCCACCAGGGCAGTGTCACCTGGCATCAGAGAGGTTGGGCCACCAGCTTTGCTTGTAGCCATCATGGTGTTGGCCAAGCGGGTGCTGTGGGGTGGCAGAGCAACCAAATCTCGTTAATGGCTTAATTGGATTGACCCAAAGTCGGAGGATCTTCACTGCCCAGACAGCGTGCCCCAACCACCGCTGGGGCCCAGCCAACCACCCTGCTCTGAACTGGTCCAAGATAAAGAGCATTCCATTGCTGTATCCATGGCAGTTCCTGTCACTGACACCCAGCATCAGCTGCCAGAGCTCCAGGGGATCAAAAGCGGCACTTTCATTTCTGATTGAGGATTAATTATTTGTTTGTGCCGTGTAAACTGGGTGTGATTATGAGGCTGGGCGTTAATGACCACGGCTCCTTCCTGCCTGGTTGAACCTGTGCCCTGGGGCATCCGAACAGCTTCCCGAGGTCTGTAATCCGGGCAGCTGAGCAGTAATTACCCCAAATGAGGGTGACACCATCAGGCTCTGAGGGCACGTTCTGCTGACCACCCAAATTCAGCATGAAGCCACCCAATGGCCTGACACCAGCGAAATCACAACTGTAGCTGGACTGACCATGGAATTGTGGAATCTCAGACTGGTCTGAGTTGGAAAAGACCAAGAGATGACTTTGTGCCACCACCTATGCTATGGTGCTAAGGGCAGCACCATGAGGTGACACGGTGGCTGTCCCAGCCCTGGGCAGAGGGAACAGGCACCACTGGCCTCAGAAACCACCGCATCATTTATTCAACAATGATTATGAGGGAAAGGAAATTAAAGGAGTTTTCCCCCCAAATCCTTCTCAATCCAGCACCCCCGCCGGACGGCACATTGGGTTTGACTCCAGGCTCATCACCAAACAAGTGATCGGGATGAGGAACAAGGTGGGATTGAGGCTCCAGGGAAGCCCCCCCCACATCCCAAAATTACTCCTCAGCTGCAGCCGAAGTTTTCTCAATCAGATGGTGGGGACCAGCCGGAACCCCCTCAGTGGCCACGTGTGTTCATTCCTCCTCCAGCCTGTGTTGGAGCCACCCCCCCCAAATGTGATCCATCACCACTGGCCCCACTCTGGGGGGTTTGCGGGGCTGACAAACATGGGGAAGGAGTTTGGTGATAATTCCCTGTCGTTCTTTAGCTTGGATGGAGAATTCCCTCGGGGTCAATGTGATCTTGTCCTCCTTGAGGCACCCGTGGGTACAGACCTCTTTGGTCGGGGGTTTATTGTAGGGACCGTGGGCTTTGGAACCTGAGGCCTGAGGCCCCGCCGTGGTCTGGGATTCAATTGTCGCCAATCATGATTAATGATTTATATTCCATAACAATTGGAGCGTGTCCTGGCACGGGGAGCTGGGCCCAGCCCTGGTCCCACAGGAGACCCCCAAACGGCTACGGCTGGGCTGTTGGGACCAGTGGAAGTGATGGGGACAGCGGGCCAGGCTGCGATAAGGGACTGGGGAGCGGCAAATGGGGTAAGGGGTCTGGGGGGGGTGGAGCCCCTCGGGACAGTTCACTGGGGCTGGCACTCCCCGGCCCGATGTGGGTGGGAGCCCTCAGGGACTGTTCATTGAGAATGGGGGTGGGACCCCCGTGGGACGGTCCATGGGGGCTGGGGGGTCTCTGGAGCCCTCAGGACAGGCTATGGGGGCTGGGGGAAGGTCCCTGCACCCCGCGTTCCCATTTGGGGGGGGGGTCGCGGGTCCTTCCTGCCCCGCCGGGTGCGCCCGGACACGTTTAACCGCCGCACCGCCGGAAACCCGTTCCGGGCAGGGCGTGGGGGAGGGGGGGGGGCGGTGGGACAAACCAAGGCGGGACGGGAGAGGACGGGACGTGATGCGATGGAATGGGACGGGATGGGACGGATCTGGACGGGATGGGATGAGATGGGATGGGATGGGATGAGATGGGAGAGGGTGAGCGGGGCGGAACGGGGCGGAGCGGGCGGCGGCGCGTGAGGCCGGCGGAACGGAAGGACGCGGAACGGAAGGCGCGCGGGCGCGTTTCCGGGGGCCGGCCCGGTGCGGCGGAGCGGCGATGGCGGCGGGCGGGCGGCGCTGAGGGACCGGCCATGGAGCGCGGGCCGGGCCGGCCCAGCCTGCAGCTCGTCCAGCAGGCCGTGCAGGCGCTCTACCACGACCCCGACCCCAGCGGCAAGGAGCGGGCGAGCTGCTGGCTGGGTGAACTGCAGCGCTCGGTGAGAGCCGCGGGCGGCGGGAACCGGGCCCGAGCTCGCGGGGAGGCCTCGGGCCCCATCCGGGGTTGGGCGGGGCACGGAACGGCGGCCTCGGGGCGGCCCCGGGGAGCCCCTACCCCGCCTGTGCCGCTTCCCGCTGCTCTGTGGCTGCTCCATTCCTGGGAGTGCTCTGGAGAGAGACTTTGGACAAGGGCCTGGAGGGACAGGAGCCAGGGAATGGCTTCCCAGTGCCAGAGGACAGGGCTGGATGGGAGATTGGGAATTGGGAATTGCTGGCTGGGAGGGTGGGCAGGCCCTGGCCCAGGGTGCCCAGAGCAGCTGGGGCTGCCCCTGGATCCCTGGCAGTGGCCAAGGCCAGGCTGGACATTGGGGCTGGAGCAGCCTGGCACAGTGGGAGGTGTCCCTGCCATGGCAGGGCTGGCACTGGAGGGGCTCTGAGGTCCCCTCCCACCCAGCCATTCCACGACTCCCCAAACGCCCCTGACTGCAGAGTCCTCACTGTGCTGCCATCCCAGCTCAGGCTGGGGGCTGGGAAGGTGCTGGCACTGGGACAGCCACCCGAGGAGGGACAGAGCAGCTCCATAACATCGGCAGAGACCCCACAACCCGTCCAGCAGAGCAGATTCCACAGCAGATCCGATGCCCCAGCCTTGCAGGAAAGTTCAGTCAGAGGCTTTCCTGGGCTGAGTGGAGTCTCACATGGAAACGAACACAGGAGAGCCCAGCAAGGCACAGGTGGCAGGAGGGGGTTGGATAAAGACCAAAATCACGACAGGGAATCCCAGTACTGAGGACACCAGGCCCATCTGAGGGCCCACACCAGGACTCCAGAGCAGAACATGGATGTGCCCAAGAGCTGGAGGAGAGCCAGGCAGGAAACCACAGCCTGCCCGGCCTCAGAGCTGCTCCAGCCAGTGCTGGGCTGGTCTGAGCCCAAAGGCTCGGTCCTGAGTGTGGGATCGGGGCACTGCTGAACCAGGGAAACACTAGGCAGACCCCAGAGCCCCCTGGCTGGGCTGGGGCTCGGGAACAGACTGTCACTGAATCCCAGAGTCACTGAGGTTGGAAAAGATCTTCAGGACCATCGAGGCGAAGCTGTGCCCCATCCCCACCTTGTACCCAGCCCAGAGCCCTGAGTGCCACCTCCAGGCCTTCCCTGGACACTTCCAGGGATGGGGACTCCAAACCTCCCTGGGCAGCATGATTAAAAATCCCAAATCCAGGTGATGCGGAAACCTGGGAGCAAAACTTGAGCTGATTCCATGAGCTTCGTAGCCCTTGTCTCTGACAGCCTTTGGGCCACAGGATTTCCCTGAGCTCAACCCAGTGTGAAATAAAACCTCTGCATCCCTAAAACCCATCTGTGGTCCTCACTGCAGCCTCACTAACAAAGGCAATTCCATCACAACCCTTGGCCAGCCACTCCAACAGCCGAACAGCTCATTGTTATAAACCACCGCCTGCCCAGCCTCGCTTCCAGCTGCAATCCAGCCTGGAAGAAAAAATAATCCCCTTTCCAAATCTCTCCCACGGGCAGGACAGTGGTGCCCAGAGGCTCCACCCCTACCAGTGCTCCGGACCCAAATCCTGGGCCAGGGTTCCCAGGGCTCTCCAGCATCGAACAGGGAACAACAGGGCAGCACCAGGCCAGATCAGCATGATCCAGGCTCATTCCCAGGAAAACCCAACCTCTTGCAGGTGGAAAAGGAAAACGTTATAGCTGGTGATAGCACAGAGCCTAGCTCCTGATCCCACTCCCAGAATTTCTGCTAGGAGATCTTTCCACGGCCACTGCAGCCTGGAACACAGCCGGAGCCGACTGCGGAACCCAAAGGGCCCAGACAAGCTGAGGAGGGCTGGGACACTCAGCACCCCATGTGCTCTCCTCTCCTCTCCTCTCCTCTCCTCTCCTCTCCTCTCCTCTCCTCTCCACTCCTCTCCTCTCC
>NW_024581419.1:4778-28962 GCF_017639235.1 Corvus kubaryi
CTCCTCTCCTCTCCTCTCCTCTCCTCTCCTCTCCTCTCCTCTCCCTTTCCCCTTCCACAGAATCCTCAAGAATCCTTTGAGCTGGAAACCCCCAGAGGCCACCGAGTCCAACCATTCCCCAGCGCTGCCAAGGCCACCACTGCCCCCCGTCCCCAGTGCCACATCCACAGGGCTCTCCAGTCCCGCCAGGCTCAGCCCCATGGCCGGAGGATCCATCCCTGCCACATCCAGGCGGAAACTCTTCGCAGCTTCCCATGGGATACAGCACATTTTCCCCATGGAATGCCGCTCCATCACCATCCCTGACCACAGGAGGGTCAAGGAGTCTTTCCCGAGCTTCCAGACAAGCTCCTTTGCTGTTTCCAGGCCCTGATCCTCCTTTCCCAGCGGCCTCCATGACATGTGCTGTTCCAGGTCAGTAACTCCAGTATCTCCAGCGACTCCTGGTGTGAAACTCACCCGTAATGACACTGACAGAGAGTGAGAAAAATCTGGAGGCATTGTAAATGTCCCCTCTGGATTTATTTACCCTCACCAGGAAGTTACCAAACTGGGAATAAACAAAAAGTTAAGACACTCAACACCTAAAACTGCCAGAATCCCAGCAAACCCTCTCATTAAACTCTTTCTCCCCTCAATTAATGGGCTGGTAATTCCCAGTTTGGATGCACACGGTGGCACATATGGGAGATCCTCCCAAATCCACCCATCCCAGAGCACATGGATAATCCCTCTGGGAGCCACCAACTCAGCAAAGAGCACAATTATTAACGGACTGTGAGCACCAATGGCTACAAGAAGCTGTTTCTATGCCTGAAACTCCTCATGGCACATTCAGGAATTCTACAAAGCCCTCAAGAGCTGAATGACATCGGCTCCTGCACCCTCAGGCAGCTCCAACAATGCCGACCTGGGATCAGTGTCCTGGGAAATCCCACCCTGATGGAGCATTCAGCAGGAACAGGTGCACAGGGCAGCAGAACAGGTAGGGAAAAACTTAAAGCAGTGTCAGGAAATAAATAAATCCTCAGTCCTCGAGGAGCCCCTCTGCTGTGGAGACAGGATGGGAGAGCTGGGGGTGCTCACCTGGAGAAGAGAAATGTCCAGGGAGGCCTTGGAGCCCCTTCCAGGGCCTAAAGGGGCTTCTTAACCCCAGGCTGTGCCCAAGCAGACTCCCGGTGCTGCTCCGCAGCTGCCGCTCGCGGTGGCCCAGGACCGGTGGCCCAGGGCTCCAGGACACAAACAGCCAGCGAGCTCATCGCTGGGCACACACCAGGAATCCGGGGATTTCTCATTTCCATTGGTGTCCTGGCAGTCCAAACCCTACATGTTGGGTCAGGCTGAAGCCCCGAGGAGAGGACAGGTTGAGCCATGGCCTCATCACCATCGCCAAGGGGCCAGGGCTGAGCCTGGAGAGGGAGACACTGGGACCCTTTCCCAGGCCCCTGTGGGCACAGGGCACAGGGCCAGGAGAGTTTATTCCCATAGAAGTGGGAAAGGATTTCAAACTTCTGCCCAGGACACTTCATTTGGTACAAGGTGCTCTGGTGGGTTTTTAATTAATTAGGGGTCACTCTGCTCCCCGATGTCATCAATACATGAGCTTTGGGGACAGATCAAAGGGACTGTGAAACGTCAGACCCAGCCACTCCAATGAACCCTGTTGACTACAAGCCAGAGGATTTCCTTCCCAGAAAGCACTTCCTGAACCACCACTACAACCCAAACCAATCTCCACTCAATCCACACCACAACCCCAACACCCAGCTCACAGCCACGGATCCACGTGGAACATTCTCCCACAGCTCTGCCCCAGACACCAGGGATGCAGAGAAACTGCAGCCATGAAGCTCAGAAAGCCAGGATGAGGCCAATCCCCCCGCTGGGTACGGCTCCTCTGCCTCAGGAAACCCCAGTGGGTCTGGAATCAGCCCTCACATGACTCCCACCATACAGCTGGCTGAAGGATCCTCAAATTCTGGGATTTAGGTCAACTTGCACCTTCAGCCGAGCTCTCCAGTGCAGTGCAAGCGCAGAGCTGCTCCACCACATCCGGCCCCATTTCCCAGGAATAACCAGCAGGAAAGGCAAGAGCGAGGCTGCTGGAGGAGCTGCCGGACAAACCTGAACCCCCAGTGCCCTCCAGACCCAAACCTGAACCCCACGTCCTGCCAGAGATGCCAGGGATGGAAACCATGGGGATCTCAGGTTTGGGGTCCCCAGTGCCAAACCTGAACCCCCACAGATTGACTCAGGCACCCAAACTCAGCTTTAGGCTTTGCCTTCTCATGCCCACGATGGCTCTGATCCCCCTGGCAAACAGGGAGAGCTCAACACAACATCCCTGGCAGTGCCCAAGGCCAGGCTGGACATTGGGGCTGGAGCAGCCTGGCACAGTGGGAGGTGTCCCTGCCATGGCAGGGCTGGCACTGGAGGGACTCTGAGGTCCCTTCCCACCCAGCCATTCCAGGATTCTGTGCTTAAAACTCCAGAAAGGCAAAAAACAGTGGGAACCCAACCCCGAGAGCTCGTCCCAGCAGAGGCAAATGGGACAGAACCGACCAGGGCTGAGTGCTCTGGAACAGGCACAGCCTGCCCCAGGGATGTCAGGGACACCCCATGACAGGTGGCACTGCGTGGACACGTTTTGGCCACAGAAGAGGATCCAAGCAAACGTCCTTTGGGGGTCAATCCCAGGGACTCGATCCAGACCAGGGCACAGGGAGACCTGAGAGACAAACACCAGTGACAAGGGAGCGCCCAGCCAGGGCCACCAGTGCCACCAATGCCACAGTGACTCCCAAGCCGTGGCCTGTCCCACCGGTGTCACCGTGGCCCCCAAGCCTTGGCCTGTGCCTAAGTGCCCAGCCAGTGCCACCACAGCCAGAGTGACCCTCGAGCCGGGGCCTGTCCCTGCTGCCAGCCCAAGTGGGCAGCCAGTTCTGTCCCCACGGACCCTGCAGGGACGCTGGGCAGCAAACCCACCACTCCCAGGATTTCCATTCCTGACAGAACCCTGGGCACGACCCTCCCTTGGAGCTCCCTGGGGCTTGCCTGCTGCACCACGCTTGGGAGCACGGGAAGGGAAAGGAGCAGGGCTGGAGGGGCCAGAAACACCAGAAAGGAGCTTTTCTTTCCCGTTTTCCTCCAACAGCCACAGCCCTGTGCAGGTGCCACGAGCAGCTCCTGCAGGACCTGCCCTCACGGAGCTCCAGGGGCAGCGGGCAAAGTCACCTCCAAAGGACCCAGTTACGAGCTTTTTGCTCATATTGAGTGGATGAAATCCAGGGGCAACGAGAGCACTGCCATTCCCAGCCACGTCTGCTGGAATGGGTAACGAGGAAAGGCCTTAACACCCAACCCTGCAGCTCCATTTGCCTCTGTGAGCACTGAAATATCCAGGTTTGGTCTCTGTGCCCAAAAACAAGGCAGAAGGACCTTTGCTTCCCCACACACCTTCCAGGCAGCTCCCCCAGCCACCCCTGGCTGGGAAAGGTCCCGCCGGAGCATCCCAGCCCTCCCACCCCATGCCAGGGGAGCTCCTGCTGTGGAGCATCAGCTCCCGCTGCCCCACAGGCTGGAATAACCCGGCAGCTCCGAGGAGAGGAAGGTGCTGGATGGAACCAGGCTGGGCCCGGAACACCTGGAAAATAACTGGGATTCCTTCTGAGACCCGGCAAATAAAGCCCAGAAAGGACCAGGGTGAATAAGCACAATAAAAGGGGAGAAGCAGGAATGCGGCTGACCTGAGGCTGAGCTGCTTTAATAACAATTATTAATTATTGCTGTGGTTACTGTTGTTATTATTATTATTACTATTACTACTATTGTATCAAAAGCAGCCCAGACAAGCAGGGAAAAGCCCAGAGGAACTGGAGCAGAGATCCCGGCCCTGAAGAGGGTCAGAGTGCTCAGGAATACCAATCAGTCCCCAAAGGCCCAAACTCTCCTTGGGATGGGGAGGCCTGTCCTGAGGACACCCCTTTATCCAACAGGAATCCTGGGGGTCTCACCCAGGCAACCCCCAGCCCCAGTGGGTGACCCCGACCTGGGAGTCCCTGGGACAGGAGTTTTGGGGTCTCACCCAGGTTCAGGGGACCCTGTGACAGGAACCCATCCCTGAAATGCAAATCTGCCTCCTCTAGCTGCCCTGAGATCTCTGTTCCAGCAAAGCCCCTCCCCAGGGGAACACGGGGGAGCAGCCCCGATGGGAACTGGAATGCAGCTGCAGCACTGAAGGGAATTTAGGGGACAAAACATGGGGCAAACATTGAGTTTGTGGGAACAGAGAGTCTCGAGATTGGCCCAGTGGTGGGAAGGGAACGGAGCTGAAGCTGCTCTGGAGGGAGCTGAGCAGGAACTGGGATACACAGAGCAGGGAGGGGGCAGGATACGGCTCCTCCCCAGTCCCAGCATGAGGGAATCTTGTCCCATGGGGAGGGTTTGGGGAGAGCAGGGGGGGAGGACGAGGCACCCCAAGGGCCCCGAGGGCAGCACAGAGGGGACACTGCCCAGCTCTGGGGAGGGGGAACATCCACCCCCTGAGGGGGGGGGACAAAGTGGCTCCAGCAGGACAAGATGAGGCCACAAAACACTAACAAACACCCCAAGCTGGGTGGAGCTGGGGGAAGGAGCCGGGGCTGTGCCCTAAGGGCTCTGGGGAGGGGAACGAGGCCTTGGCTCCATCCCGTCACAGATGCCGGCGGCTCTCTCGGCCCAGCCGGCAGGAGAAGCCCGGAAGGAGCCCAAATTTCCCTCTGGGAGCCGATTCCTCCTTCCCAGCTACCTCAGGACTGTGCCAAACGTCCCAGTCCGTTGCTCCTGGTGTTAATCACAGAACCCGGGAATAGGTTGGGTGGGAGGGGACCTCAGAGCCCCTCCAGTGCCAGCCCTGCCATGGCAGGGACACCTCCCACTGTGCCAGGCTGCTCCAGCCCCAATGTCCAGCCTGGCCTTGGCCACTGCCAGGGATCCAGGGGCAGCCCCAGCTGCTCTGGGCACCCTGGGCCAGGGCCTGCCCACCCTCCCAGCCAGCAATTCCCAATTGCCAATCTCCCATCCAGCCCTGTCCTCTGGCACTGGGAAGCCATTCCCTGGCTCCTGTCCCTCCAGCCCTTGGCCCCAGTCCCTCTGCAGCTCTCCTGGAGCCCCTTTAGGCCCTGCAAGGGACTCTGAGCTCTCCCTGGAGCTTCTCCTCTCCAGGGGAACATTCCCAGCTCTCCCGGCCTGGCTCCAGAGCAGAGGGGCTCCAGCCCTGGAGCAGCTCCGGGGCCTCTCTGGACTCTCTCTGGCAGGACAGGGCCATATTTCCATTGGGGAATTTGGACTGTCTGCAGCCCCCTGACCCCCCCACCCCTCAGTGCTGCCCCGGCCCTGCCCACTGACCACGCTGTGGTTTTCCCACAGGTCCATGCTTGGGAGATCTCAGACCAGCTGCTGCAGATCCACCAGGATGTGGAGTCCTGCTACTTTGCAGCACAGACCATGAAGATGAAGATCCAAACTTCATTCTATGAACTTCCCACGGATTCCCACGCCTCACTCCGGGACTCTTTGCTGTCCCACATCCAGAACTTGAAGGACCTGTCCCCGGTCATTGTCACACAGGTGGGTGCTGGTGGGGGAGGGATGGAGCTGCTCCCTCCCTGTCCTGCTCCTGGCAGTTACTCTGGGACTGCTCTCCCTGGGCTGGAGAGCAGGGAAGGCTGATCCCTGCTCCTGCCTGCCACAAGATTGTTTTCCTTCCTTCATCACTTGGTTCCTTCGGTGACATCCGTTACTTCATCCTCGTTTGCTGTGAAGAGAGGAGGAGCAGGGGTTTTCCCTGAGACCAAACCCAGCAGCGCCCTGGGTGTTCAGGGGGATTTCTCTGCACCCTTCATTCCCATTATCCATACGTTCCTGTGGCACTGGGGGGTCTGACACCCCAGGCTGAGGCCAGGGTGCTCCTCCAGCCCCTGACTATTGTGGCCGGGAATGTCACCCCTGGGGGCAGCTGGCCCAGAGCTCCCTCAGGTGATGTTGGGAATGTTTCCGGAGTTACCTGCTGGCAGGGATGGTAGGGGTGGACTCCAGAGCTGCCTGCCAGCCCTTTCTCCTGGGCACATCCCAGCACTCCTCACACTGATCCGTGTGTTTTTGCATTCCCTTCCAGCTCGCTTTGGCAATAGCTGACCTCGCCCTGCAGATGGCTTCGTGGAAGGGCTGTGTGCAGACACTGGTGGAGAAGTGAGTGACTGCTCTGGTTCTGCACTGGGGATTGTCCTGCGGGCAGATGTTTGGTGGGTGGTCCTGTGTGGTCTGGGAAAGGGCAGTTTTTCTCCCATGATCCCTGGTTTCAGGTGCCCTGGGTGGTGGCAGGAGGGACTGTCTGCCGTGCACGCTTCCCTGCCCACAGCCCAACACTCAGCGCTTTTCCTCATCCCTGTTTTGTTTGGGATGATCCCTCTCCCCTCAGCTGGAGCTGTGCTGCGGGATGGAGCAGTGAGGCTGGAGCTGGTCACTGTTGGGTGTCCCCAGGTGTCCCCACAGGATGCCACATGCTGCTGCACAGTGACAGCAACAGCCCCTGGGGCTGCCACCATGCTGAGGTGGCCCTGTGTCCATTGGCAGCAGGAGGGGACGGGATTTGTGCGGGCAGTGGCACCTGGACTCACAGAGCTCATGGGCTGGGAAAGCTTCTGCCACCGCTCTGTGGGAAATCCTGGGCTGAGCCATCCTGGAGGCTCCTCTTGGCAGGGCTGTGCCCCTGTGCTGGACACTGCCTGTCCTTGACGTGACACTGCTGCCAAATCTGTGGAATATGGAGTCCTGGGATGCTTTGGGTGGAAGGCACCTCAAAGCCCACCCAGTCCCACGCCCTGCTGCGGGCCGGGATGCCCCTCCAGCTCTCGCTGTGCTGTTCCCGGTGCTGAGGTGTCTCCTGTCCCTGCTCCCGCGCTCCAGGTACAGCAATGACGTGACGTCGCTGCCCTTCCTGCTGGAGATCCTGACGGTGCTGCCGGAGGAGGTGCACAGCCGCTCCCTGCGCATCGGGGCCAACCGCCGCACCGAGATCATCGAGGACCTGGCCTACTACTCCAGCACCGTGGTGTCACTGCTGGTGAGCGGGGCCAGGCCTGGGCAGCACCTCCAGCTGCAGCTCCCTCTGCTCCACAGTGCCCAGCCCAGCTCATGGGATCGTGGAATTGTTTGTGCTGGAAAAGCCCTCAGAGCCCACGTATCCAACCATTCCCAGCACTGCCAAGGCCACCACTGACCGTGTCCCCAAGTGCCGCATCCACATGGCTTTTTAATTGCTCCAGGGATGGGCAGCTGTGCCAGGGATGGACAGCCCTTTCCAGGAAGGAATTTTCCCAATATCCCACTTAAGCCTCCCCTGGCACAACTCGAGGCTGCTTCCCCTTATCCTGTGTCAGGAGATGGAGCTGAGCTGTGTCCTGTGCTCAGCAGCTCAGGTGTTGCTGCAGAAGCCTTTCCCCATTCCGTGTTTATCCCGGCGGAGTTCCCTGCCAGTGCCACTGCAGCCATCAGGGCAGCCCAGCTCCACCTGTTCCTAGGAGAAGTTGTCTGAGCAAGCCCTTGCTCACTCTGAAATTCCTTCACCTTCCTCCAGTCCCCATCCAGTGCCACCCTGCCCAGCCAGCCCCAGCCCTGGCTTTTCCCGGGACCCCTGGGGTATCCTAGCTGGCACATCAGAGAGTCCCTGCACTGGTCTGTTCCCTCCAGCCATGTCCAGCCCCAGCTTTTCCTGGGATCCCTGGGAGATCCTGGCTGGCATGCTGGGGACACAGGCAGTGTCCCCTTGCTCTGGTGCTTGTGGCTGCTTGGAGCTGACACAGGATCACCAAGGGCTGGCCCTGTCCCTGCACATTCCTGCTCCCTCTGCACCTGCCTGGAGCTTTCCTGAGCTTTCCTTATTAGTGTGAGCACAGGTGTTTCCATCACCTGCCTGAAGAGCCAAATTTACATTTTCTGTGTGGGATTTGAATGCCAAATTCCCATTTTCAGTTACAAGATGGGGGGGTTAAAGCAGCCTTCCAGGGACTGGGATGAGGTCCAGCATTCCACCTTTAGGACTGCAGTGTCAAGTGAGGAGAGAGGATCTCTGGAAGCTCTCGTGCAAGGATGCCTGGGCCAGTCCAGGGGGTCTGGGATCTTTCTCCATGTCCTGCCTGTCCACCTCTTCCCCCTTTCCCTGTGCCTGTCGAGGCTGGGGCTTTGGGCACGGCTCTGCTGGGTTTTGGGCTGCAGCTGGAGCGTTGGCCAGTGCAGGGAATGAGCTGCTGCCTTCCCACATCCCAGCATATCCTGGCTTGGACACTGGGATGGCATGTTTGGAATGTCCCTTGGGACAGGTCTGGCTCTCAGCACCAGCTTCTCTCTGCAGAGGTGGTTTGTGGGGAGAAGGATTAAACTGGGATTTGTCGTGTGTGAACATCCCTGGTGGCCTGACACAGCATCCTGCAGGAGTGGGAATGAGGGAGGCACTCCAGCTGCTCTTGCTGCTCCTGTGACAGCAGCTGGAGCTGGCAGGAGGGTCTGGGCTCTGTCCCTTCTGCTCACTGAGTCCAGGGCAGTAGGTAACAGGGCTGTTGGGAGCAGCCTGCTTCTGGAATGTTCTCACATGGGCTCCAGAGGATGTTACTGGTTATTTCTCATGGATCACTGCTGGAGTTGGATCCTGACCCGTTCTCCCGTGTCCCCGCAGGTGACGTGTGTGGAGAAGGCGGGCAATGAGGAGAAGATGCTCATCAAAATCTTCCGGTGCCTGGGCAGCTGGTTCAACCTGGGTGTCCTGGACAGCACCTTCATGGCCAACAGCAAGCTGCTGTCCCTCCTCTTCGAGGTGCTGGTGAGTGTTTCCCAGGAAGTAGGGGGGCTCTGGGAGTGTTTGGACACCGCTCCCAGGGATGCGCAGGGTGGGGCTGTTGGGCTGTCTGTGCAGGGCCGGGAGCTGGATCTGTGATCCCTGTGGGTCCCTTCCAGCTCAGGGTATTCCATGATTGTTTGATGATTGCTGGGCTTTTGTGCCTTGCAGCAACAGGACAAGACATCGTCCAACCTGCACGAGGCGGCGTCGGACTGCGTGTGCTCGGCCCTCTACGCCATCGAGAATGTGGAGACCAACCTGCCCCTGGCCCTGCAGCTCTTCCAGGGTGTGCTCACCCTCGAGAGTGCCTATCACATGGCTGTGGCACGGGAGGACCTGGACAAGTGAGGGACAGGGACCTGCGCCGTGGCCGGGAGAGGACGGGCAGGGCAGCATTGACCCAGCTGGCGCCATGTCAGCCTCCAAATGGGGATACCAGTGCCAGGAGCATCAGCAGTGCTGGGGGCATGGGGGCTGGGCAGTGCCCGTCCCTGTGCTGGGCACTCATGGGGTCACACCCAAAGCCTGGGGGCAGGTCTGGGCCCCTTGCTGCAAGAGAGACGTGGAGGGGCCCAGGGCCGGGGCTGGGCTGGACTGGAGCCGTACCCTCACACTTGGCACTGGGCTTTTGGAGAAGTATGAGATGAGTATTTCAGCAGATTTGCATATTGGAACCCCGTGTTTGCACCCACTTCCCCTGCTGAGGCGTTTCCCAGCTGCTGATGAAGCAGAAGTTGGGGTTTCTTGCTCTGGCCGTGGCTCTGGGCACATTTTGGCCCAGCCCTGCCCTGCACTGGGGTAAAGCCCGTGAGGCTGATCTGACCCTTGTCCCTCCCCAGGGTGCTCAACTACTGCCGTGTGTTCACCGAGCTGTGCGAGACCTTCCTGGACAAGATCGTGTGCACCCCAGGCCAGGGCCTGGGCGACCTGCGCACGCTGGAGCTGCTGCTCATCTGCGCCGGGCACCCGCAGTACGAGGTGAGCGGGGCAGCCGCAGCCCAAACCCCGCCCTCCAGAGCCCTGCCAGAGGGGAAGGTCTTTCCCTTCCGTTGCCATGCAGTCGTGGCCTTGGTCCCTGTGAGCTGCTGGCTCTGGAATGCCCGCTCTGCACTCGTGGGCAGGACTCTGGCTTCGCGTTTCCTTCCGGGTGTCCTGGAAGTCGGATTGCCAGCACAGCTCCGAAACCCCTGAGAGTGCTTTCCCACGTGTTAAAGTTGAGCTCAGTGGGAATTTGTGGTTCCTGGGAATTTTGCCCTGCGAGTGACTGAAATGCTTCTTGTCAAAGCTCCCACCCACCTGCCTCAGGAGCAAAACTTGTCATTGTTTTGGTCTCTCTTTATCCTTTATTTAATTCTTTATCCTTTGATTCTTCCCAAACCGGTAATTTAGTCCCTGTAGCTGATCCCTGCCTGTGTTCAGTGGATGGAAGGGGCTGCATGGCAGGTTTGCTGTGGGAGGTGCAGAGTGGCTGTGCTCCAGCAGGCCCCACTGCTCGCTGGGGTCTCTGGGACCCTTTTCCTCCTTTCCCAGGTCTGTTAAGCTCAGTTTTCCTTGGCCACGGCCTCATCCTGTGCCGTCGGTGCTGAGGGGGACATGGAGCTCTGCAGCTGCTCCTGGGCAAATTGATACTCTTGGTTTCTGTTCAATAACCACACGATAAATGAAAGAACCCACCACAAAGGGGCTGTGTCTGCTTCCAGCCCGAGCTGCTCCCAGAGCCGCCAGTCCCACTCCGGGGTTGTTCCGGGCCGGAAAGGCTTCAGCTGCCAAGGGCTGGGACAGGTCTTCAGGGTCACTGGGGGGTTCCAAGTCCTCCACTGAGTGACAGGCAGAGAAATCAGTGGCTCTGGGGGAACCGATCCCTGTGTCACCACTGTGTGACACCGTAGCACCGACGCAGATCTGTCATGCCACCACTGCCAGCACCTCAGGGAGGGTTTCTGTTTCTCCATCAGTACCACTGACAGTGGGAAAAAATGTTCTGCTGGTAACAAAATGCTGTATTTTTCTTTCCAAACAGGTGGTAGAAATTTCCTTTAACTTCTGGTACAGACTGGGGGAGCACCTGTACAAGACGGACGATGTTGTGATCCACAGCATCTTCAAAGCCTACATCCAGCGCCTGCTCCACGCGCTGGCACGGCATTGCCAGCTCGACTCCGACCACGTAAGGTCCCTTCTGGAACAGCCGGGGCAGTGGGGGGGGGTGTGAGGGTGTGTGTGTCCCTATGGAACAGCCGGGGCAGTGGGGTGTGTGTGTGTGTATGGGACAGCCGGGGCAGTGGGGTGTGTGTGTGTGTCCCTATGGAACAGCCGGGGCAGTGGGGGGTGTATGTGCGTGTACCAGGGCTTCTCCGTAGCTCTGGGGCTCTGCAGGGCAGCATCCTGTGCTTTTAGGGATTCCAGCAAGGTGTGAGAGGGATAAATCTGCTGCATTAAACCTCTTTCATTCACTCAGTTCTTGCTCTGCTGGAGGCTGCAGGGGGACCCTCTCCCACCTTCCCTGGATGGTTCTCCTTGGAGAGCTGTGTTTTCCCTGCTTGAGGAGGTTTTGTTGGGATAAAGCTGGCACAGCTCACTAGCCACAGTTGGCATCTTCTTCTGTGCCGTCTGGGATGGTTTATCCTCTTCTCCCCTCCTCAGCTCGTCATCCCCTTGCTTCCCCTCCCTTCCCCGGCTTGTCAGAGCAGGAATACGCAGTGTGTGCTCAGGCTGGTCTTGTTTTCCTTGGGCACAGCTCTCTGATCCCTCCAGCAGCTTGGTCTGGGACAGGAGGGCTGGAATGATGGATCTCCCTAAAACAGAATCATTGGTGTTCCCCTGGCTGTGGCTGAGTGGGAACCTGAATTCCCCTGAGCTGCCATTGTGCTCTCCCTCCTCTCCCTCAGGAGGGTGTCCCGGAGGAGACCGATGACTTCGGGGAGTTCCGGATGCGTGTCTCGGACCTGGTGAAAGACCTGATCTTCCTGGTGGGCTCAGTGGAGTGTTTTGCTCAGGTAGGTTTGCAGGAGTGCAATGGGGTGCAGGCAAATCCCAAGGGAGGTCACCGAGCCCTGGTAGCCTTTGGGATTGGAGGAGGTCACACACATCTCATGCACGAGGAAGTGTGTGGTGGGAGCTGTTCTGGGAGAGCAGGAGGTGTGGGGGCTGTGGGAGGTGTCTGACATTTTGGGGAAAGCTGCTGTGGTCCCACAGTCTCATGGTGGCCTGTGGAATGTGGGGTTTCTGTGGGCCCACGGCTGGGGTGGGAGTTTGGGGACAGGAGGGGTCAGGAACAGGGCTTTGAGGGCAGGGGTTGGTGCTGGGGGTCCGTGTCCCCTCAGTGACCGTCCCCTCCTGCAGCTCTACGCGACGCTCAAGGACGGGAACCCGCCCTGGGAGGTGACCGAAGCCGTGCTCTTCATCATGGCCTCCATCGCCAAGAGTGTCGACCAGTGAGTCCCACCCGTGTCCAGGGGGGCTGGGGGGCCAGGGCTGCCTCCGTGTGACACAGACACCACAAATGTCCCGAAGACATTCACATTACTGGCAGTGCCCAAGGCCAGGTTGGACAGGGTTTGGAACAACCTGGGACAGTGGAAGGTGTCCCTGCCCACGGCAGGGGTGGCACTGTGTGGGCTTTAAGGTCTTTTCACATCCAAACCATTCCTTGGGGATCCTTCCACATCCAGGCAGAGTTTTCCTGGGTATCTTCAGGGGAGGTTAAGTCAGTGAAGGCGTGTTTCCTCCACTGTTAGTGACAGTGGAAGCATGGACAGGTGACACCCAGGGTGGTGAACCCACAGTGAGTCCTGTGCACTGCCAGCAGTGGGACAGCCCAGCTGACCTTCCCTGGGCTAGGAATGCTGTCCCTCCCTCCCCTGGGATGATCCTCATCCCTCTCTTCCCTGGGAGGCTGTGATTGCCATCACTCCTTTTCCCAGGCTGGTAACACTATCCCTCCCTTCCGTGTGAGGCTGGGAATCCTATCCCCCCGTTCCCCAGGCGCCTGGAGGAGTCACCTCAGTCCTTTCACGTCACTAGCTCCTGTTATCTGTGTCAAGGCTGCTCCTGCTCATTTTTCCTGTGTCCTGTTCTGGGAGCACTGGCTGGAAGCACTGGGGACTCTGCTCCCACCAGCCCGTCCCACGAGGCTCCGGCCCGGGGTCGCCCCAACCCCCCCTCCCACGCCAGAGCAGGTGGTTCCCAGATAACGGACCCCCGTGCTGGTGGTGGGGCTCTCCCTGGAGGTGTTCAGTGTTGCCTGTCTGTTCCCTGCTGTGGCACTGGTATCTGTGGGGAGCTGCTGGGGTATCTGTGGGGCTGAGCCCCATCCTCACAGGGTTTGTCCCAGTTCAGCGTGTCCGGTTTGGCGGTGGGTCCGGACCCAGCTCCGGCAGCCCCTCCCAGCCCACACCGCGGCGCTCTGGGAGCTGAGCCGAGCCTGTCCCGCAGGGAGAACAACCCGACGCTGGTGGAGGTGCTGGAGGGCGTGGTACGGCTGCCGGAGTCGGTGCACACGGCCGTGCGCTACACCAGCATCGAGCTGGTGGGCGAGATGAGCGAGGTGGTGGACAGGAACCCACAATTCCTGGGTGAGTCCCGCGGCCCCGCGGCCCCGCCGCGCCCGCCGCCCCCTGACCCTCTGTCTCCACAGATCCCGTGCTGGGCTACCTGATGAAGGGGCTCTGTGACCGGCGCCTGGCGTCGGCCGCGGCCAAGGCCATCCACAACATCTGCTCCGTGTGCCGGGACCACATGGCCCAGCACTTCTCGGGGCTGCTGGAGATCGCCCGCGCCCTCGACTCCTTCGCGCTGTCGCCCGAGGCTGCCGTGGGGCTGCTCAAGGGTCGGTATCCGAGGGATCTGCCGGGGTACCTGTGGGAACTGCTGGGGTATCCATGGGATCTGCTGGGGTATCCATGGGAGTCGCTCCCCAGGGTGCTGAGCCCCATCCTCACAGGGTTTGTCCCCATGTGCCCCAAGTCCCATTCCGCATGCAGAGCATCCTCAGGAGTTCCCTTGGGGCTGGAGGCAGAAATAAATCCTGGATTGGAAGCTGTCCCCATCCCTGAGGCACAGCTTGGGGGCTGTCTTGAGCTGGTTGTGTGGGAAGAACGTGTGGGAAATGCTGAGAGCCAGGCTGGCAGTGGATCACTGCTCCATCCAAACACTGGGAATCACCTGTTGGACGCAGAGGGTAGAAATTTGGGAATACTGGTCATTTTAGAGAGTTTGAGCCCAAGAATGGAGATTTTAACTGCAGTTTAGACTTGGAGTGTTGGTGTCACTGGAATGTTGGGCACCATGAGCCTCTTCAACCACAGCTGGTTTCAGGGATGTGCCTTAAAGTATTTCCAAGGAATTCCAATGCTGCTGGAGCCTCTACCCCCAGAGCCAGGGAGCCTTCCCTGTAGTTGTGTGCTGCTATGAGAGACAAAACTCCCCTTGTTCCCCTGGATGCCCCAGCACTGGCTGAGCTGCTCTTCTCCCTGTCAAAGGGTTTTCTCCCCCTCCCTTAGAACAAGCCAGGGATTCCCGAGCCAGGGAGATTTTCCCCCGGGGTGGTTGGCACCACAGCCATGCCGGGGCCGGGCGGTGCCGGGGCCAGGCGGCACAGCTGCTGCCCGTGGCACTGGGAGCAGCTCAGTGCTCCTCGTGTTCATGGCTGGGAGCCCTGAAGCACCTTCACTGGAGCTTCCCGGGATCTCATGGTGCTGCTGGGCCAGGACAGGGACACTGGGGACACATGGGGGGCCCAGATGTGCTTGTGGCATCCGTTGGCCTGTCCCTGTGCCAGCATTGCTCCCTGCTGAGACTGAAGCGTTGCAGTGTCTGGTTCCACCAGAGCCAGGTTCAGCTGCAGGGAAACTCTCCCAGGCCCTGCCCTTGACCCACTGCCTTTCCATTTGGAAATGTCATGACCCCTCCGTCCTCCCGTGCTGCGTCCCTGCTCCTGAGCCGTGTGTGTCCTTGCAGGGACGGCGCTGGTGCTGGCCCGGCTGCCCCTGGAGAAGATCTCAGAGTGCCTGAGCGAGCTGTGCGCCGTGCAGGTGCTGGCGCTCAAGAAGGTGTGTCCGGATGGGGGGGACAGTGGGGACAGCAGCTGGGAGGGGACAGTGGCCCTACCACGGCAACTGTGTCCTCAGAGCCAGAAGTGTATCCTAGAGTCACGGAATTGGTTGGGATGGAGAAGCCCCTCGAGCCCATCGAGTCTGAACATTCCCCAGCACTGCCAAGGCCACCACTGACCTATGTCCCCAAGTGCCACATGGCTTTTAAATCCTTTCAGGGATGGGGACTCCACCCCTGCCCTGGGCAGCCGTGCCAGGGCCAGGAAGAATTTCCCCAATATCCACTCTGAGCCTCCTCTGGCTCAGCTTGAGGCCGTTCCCTCTCCTCCTGTTGCTTGTTCCGTGCAAGCAGAGCCCAGCACCCACACGGGACATGTCCAGGACCGAGCCCTTCCCTGAGTCCCTCCCGGCTGGGAAGCACCACGCTGGTGCTGTGTCCTGTGTTACACGGGAAGAGAGCCATCCCTGGGAATCACTGTCTGTGGCAGGAGCCCAGGAGTCTCTGTGACCCCGCAAGTGCCGTGGGCAGCTTGCACCCTGCCGCCCCAGGATGGAGCGGGTGGGAACTTGACTCCCCTGTGGGACACACAGCCCCAAAAAGTCATGTCCTGTCCCAAAACTGTGTTGGCCCACGTGACCTTTCCATGCAGACCCAGGAGAGCAGAGCAGAAATCTCAGGATGGCAGGAGGAGGGAGGGAAGCCTCAGGAAAGTGGTGTGCATGTGGTTCTGGGGAGCTCCTCCTGTGGTCCTTGGCCAGATTCTTCCACCTCCCCCCTGCTCCAAGCTCCTCCAGGACCTCTGGGAGCAGGCTCTGGATGTGGAGGAAACACAGGGAGCCTGTGGCCAAGGGTGGAGGAGGTGCAGAGGTGCTGCTGGTGGGGTCGGTGTCCAGGCAGAGTCTTCCCTGGGCACAGGGCTACCTGTGGTCCTGAAATCGTGTCCTTTTCCTTGTTTTCCAGCTGCTCTCCCAGGAGCCAAGCAATGGCCTCTCCTCAGACCCTACAGTGCCCCTGGATCGACTTGCCGTCATCTTCAGGTGAGGAAGGAGCTGGGGCACAGCTGCTCCCCCAGAGCCTGAATCTGCAGCGCCTCTTTCTCCCCAGCCCTTGAGCAATGGGCTGGAAGTCTCTGCTTCCCCAAGTTCCAGCTCCCGAGGTGGCCCCCAAGCCAGTTCCTGGTCCACTTCCCACAGCTCCAACCCTTTTCCTTGGCTTTAACCCCAAACCCCCCTTAACCTTTGGCTGTTCCCACAGACACACCAACCCCATTGTCGAGAACGGCCAGGTCCACCCGTGCCAAAAAGTCATTCAGGAGGTGCGTGGGAGAGGGCTGGGATTTGGGGAGAGGGTTGTGGTGGGGGGTTGTGGGTGGGGGTTTCCAGGTGTGAGGGTACCTGGGGTGTTGTACAGTCCTGGCCCCCGGCTGGGGGGATCTGTGTGTCTGCTCAGGGCTGCACGGGAGAGGAGCTGTGGAGCACCCTCCTGTCCCTCCTGGAAGAAGAGATTGGGGTGTGGAGGGGGAAAATTTGGGGCTTCAACCCCTGGAAGGGGCCCTGGCTCTGGGAATGTCCTGGGTGTTTGGTTTCCCTGCCCATGTCCCGTTTGCCATGCTGCACTGGAGGGAATAAACCACTCCAGGCTCCCCCAGAAAGCTTTTCTCCCCCATCTGCCGTCCCATGCTGGGATCTGGGTGTTCTGGGGACCGGGAGGGAGCGGGGGATGCTCCAGGGTGGCGTGTGACCCTTCTCCCTGTCCATGCCCAGATCTGGCCAGTGCTGTCGGAGACCCTGAACAAGCACAGTGCCGACAACCGGATCGTGGAGCGGTGCTGTCGCTGCCTGCGCTTTGCCGTGCGCTGTGTGGGCAAGGGCTCGGCCGCGCTGCTGCAGCCCCTCGTCACCCAGGTGGGGGCCCTGCTGGCTCGGGGGGCTCTGGGGGGCACTGCAGGCCCGGGGGATGCTGTGGGTTATGGGGGAACCCCAGGGGGACACACTGCTGGCTCGGGGGGGCTCGCTCAGGTCACTGTGGCTGCTGGGAGTGTCACAGGGGTGGCTGCGGGCACTGGGAAGTGCTGCAGTAAATCCTGGCAGGCTCAGAAATTCCAGGATAAACCCTTGGGGAGGGGAGAGGCTTTGGAAGAGGTGGGGGGTGCTGGGAGGTTGTCGAGCCCTGTGTGTGTGTGATTTGGGAGGAGCAAACCCTGCGTGGTGCAGCTCCTCGGGGAGGTGACCCTGCCTGGTGGAAGGATCCATGAATCCCTGAGCTGGGTGTTCCCTGCTCTGCTTGGGCTTTGCCAGGCTCAAAGGGGAAGCTTCCATGGAGCAGCTGTGCCAGCTCAGGGAGCCTCAGCACAGGGATGCTGCCAGGACCTGGGCGAGTGCATTGGGATGTCCCTGCCCGCATGGGACAGGCTGGGACGCCGGCTCAGGCTGGGCTCAGGGGGATGTGGGATCAGGGCAGATCCGGCGGTGCCTGTGCCAGCGCTCCTGTCTCCCCAGATGGTGAATGTGTACCGGGAACACCAGCACTCCTGCTTCCTCTACCTGGGCAGCATCCTGGTGGATGAGTACGGCATGGAGGAGGGCTGCCGGCAGGGCCTGCTCGACATGCTGCAGGTGGGGCCCGCCGGCCAAATCACGGCATCGCTCGGGGTGGAAAATCCCTCTGAGCCCATCCAGTCCAACCATCCCCAGCACTACCAAGGCCGCCACTGACCCTGTCCCCAAGTGCCACATCCACATGACTTTTAAATCCCTGCAGGGATGGGGACTCCACCCCTGCCCAGGGCAGCCCTTTCCAGGAGGAATTTTCCTAATATCCAATCTATATAGAATCTCAAACTGGTTTGGGTGAGAAGGGACCTTGAAGCCTGTCCATGGGCAGGGACACCTTCCACTATCCCAGGTTGTCCCAAGCCCCCTCCAGCCTGTCCTTGGACACTTCCAGGGATGGGGAGCCCAGGCTTGTTCCATGCAGGGAAGGGCAGTTTGAGGAGTGATCCCAGGTGGTTGCTGATGGATCCCTGTTCTCCCCAGGCTCTCTGCATCCCCACCTTCCAGCTCCTCGAGCAACCCAACGGCCTCCAGAACCACCCGGACACTGTGGATGACCTCTTCCGCCTGGCAGCCAGGTGCCACCGTGCTCCTGCCACCTCCTGCCGCAGGACACCAGCCCCTCTCCCCTTGTGGAGGGTCCCCATGGGAGCACCCGTGGGAGCAGTGGAGCGGGGAGGGGGCAGGACCTGCCCCTGACACCCGTCTGTCCCTGGGCAGGTTTATCCAGCGCAGCCCCGTCACCCTCCTGCGCAGCCAGGTGATGATCCCAATCCTGCAGTGGGCCATCGCTGCCACCACCCTGGACCACCGGGACGCCAACTGCAGCGTCATGAAATTCCTGCGGGATCTGATCCACACCGGTGTGGCCAACGATGTGAGTGACACACAGGGATGTTCCTCAGGGGGCTCTCCCTCCATGGGGCTGTCACCATGGGATCATGGAATGGTTTGGGTGGGAAAGAACCTTAAAGCCCATCCAGTTCCACCCCCTGCCATGGGCAGGGACACCTTTCACTACACCAGGGGGCTCTACACCCCATCAGCCCCATCGTCCTCATCAGTCCTGTCCTGTTGTCCCCACAAGCCACCCGGGTTCCTCCACCACTGCTGGCAGAGAAGCTCTGGGAGTTGCCTGTGGAGCAAGGAGTGTGTCCTGTCCCCAGGAGCAGCCGTGTTCCTGTCCCCAGGAGCAGTGTGTCCCTGTCCCCACGCCCTGCCCACCCCATTCTTCTTCCTCCCACAGCACGAGGAGGACTTCGAAGTGCGGAAGGAGCTCATCAACCAGGTGATGACCCAGCTGGGGCAGCAGCTCGTGAACCAGCTCCTGCAGACGTGCTGCTTCTGCCTCCCGCCCTACACCCTGCCCGACGTCGCCGAGGTGCTCTGGGAGATCATGCAGATCGACCGCCCGGTGAGGGAAGGGACCCCCCAGAGGGCTGGGCTGGACCCATGGGACCCCAGAGCTCTGCCAAGGCAGGATCTGGGAGCCGAGTTGGGCTCCCCATTCCGAGTTCCTCCCTGTCCCTCGGCACAGACGTTCTGCCGCTGGCTGGAGAACTCTCTGAAGGGGCTGCCAAAGGAAACCACAGGCGGAGCCATCCAGGTGACACACAAACAGCTCACCGACTTCCACAAGCAGGTCACCAGGTGAGTGGTGCTGGGGTCCACAGCTGGGACAGCTGCTTCCCTCAGGATGGCCCCCAGCAGCCCCGGAGCCCCCAGCCCTTCCTTCGTTCACCCTGCTGGATGTGCCATCCGCCTGCACAGGCACACAGAGCCCTGGGGGCCACAGGCGCCTTTGCTGTCACCCAACGGGTTTTTCTGCCCGGCCCCATCCCTGCGGAGCCGCCTCCTCATCCCCGTGAGTCACTGGCTCCAGCTGCCAGCCCGGGCCTGTCCTTTCCCAGGGCCACCGGCTGCTTTGGGAGCATCGCCTCCCTCTGCCTGGCTCCAGCTTGTCCCTGGACAAATCCCAGAGGCCGAGTGCCAGGGGCAGCGGGTTCCTTCACCCAGACACCACCGTGGTGGCACCCGGTCCCCTCCAGGGATGGGTCCCGGGGGCTGCCAACCTCGGTCTGCCCCGGTGATTGTCCCTTCATCTCTCCCAGCATCTCGGAGCCAAGCTGCCATGCTCCCAGCTCCCATCCCTCGGCAGGACACCTGCCCTGGGTCCCAAACGTCCCCTTGGGGTCAGCCCCTGGTGTCACCCCTTGTCTTGCAGTGCTGAGGAATGTAAACAAGTCTGCTGGGCTCTGAGGGACTTCACCCGCCTGTTCCGATAGCTCCGGCTCCACGTGGCTCCTGTCTCCCAGGTAAGGGCCTGGCTTGGGGTCCCTCGCCCCACAGGACAGTGGGGATAGAGGGCTGATGCTCCCTTCCTCCTCCCAGGAATGTCTTTAAGGAGAAGACAGGAAACAGCAACCCAAGAATGTGTCCCACAATCAGCCGAGGGCTCTCGCCCGCTCCAGCGCGTCCCGGAGTCCAGAGCCGTGGGAGGACGGCTCGGGGATCCCGCCTGCCCGGCGGCCTCGCACCCCGGAGCTCGGCCACCGCCCGAGAAACAGCCCAACGGGAACACCCTCCAACCCAACTCCAACCCCACCAGGCACAGGAGTCAGACGGATCCACTCGGATTCGCCCGGCAGCAAAAGAAGTAGAAAAACTTTCTGTGAAATGGAGACAAAAAAGAAAAAGAAGGAAAAGAAACAAACAAAAACCAAACAATACAAATTGTTTAGGAAAATGGGGGGTCAGTCTGGGGGTCCTGGGGTGCTGCCCCCCTGAGCCCACCGTGGCCTGCCTGGTGCCGACTCCCAGAGACGACACAGGCGGGACGGACTCTGCAAATAGAGATTTATATTTTATTTTGTTCTGCTTTTTTAGTTTGTTTTCTTCTTTGGGTTTTTTTTCTTTTTTTTTCCCTTTTTTTGGGGTTTTCTTTGGTTTGATTTTGGGGTAGGAGGCGGTGGCTCGAGTGCGGGCAGGGCGGGCGGGCGCATGCGGTTCCCTCTGGGGGTGTGTAGCCATCTCGAGAACAATAAAAAACAACAAAAACCTGAAAAAATAAATTAAAACCTCCCAAGCCCCCTCTGGTTCTTCTCTCGGGGCTGGGGCTGGGGCTGCTTTGTGCCCCCCAGCGCTGGGTACTCCCCATCCCTGGGAGCTCCAGGTCCAAGGGGGCCCCAGCCCCTGTCTTCTTGCTGTTTCCCCCAAAACCCCGGGGGGATTATCCTTGGGGAATCCAGCGAGGGGGGTCCGGCTGCTTCGGCCCCGATAGAGCCGCCCCAGGGTGGGTGGTCCCCCTCGGAGCTCCCCTGGCTCCTGGTCACTGGCAGCTCTGGGGAGACGGGGATGGGGATGGGGACAGGATGAGGACGGTGCTGGGTGGCCCCGGCTCCACCAGCCGAGATGGCCACGAGTGACTCACCCCGGCTGGCAGTGCCAGGGCTGTCCCCGTGTCCCTGTCAGTGGGGCAGGGGGCCGGGGGGCAGCGCCCAGGCACCCGCGGAGGGGCCGGGCGGGGGCTGCGCTGGCGGCAGCCGCTGGTGGCTCTGCCAGAGCTGGTGCAGCTCCTTGAACTGCTCCACCATCCTGTCCTTGAGGTCGGGGTGGGAGATCTGCAGCGGGATGCTGTCGGCCGACCAGGACAGCTCCCCGGAGAACATCTCCAGCAGCAGCCGCGCCGCCACCGGCACCACCTGCAGGAGCCCAGGGCGTCACCGCGGGCAGGGACACCCGCCCGTGTCCCCCGGGACAGCCACGGGCCTGGCCCCTCACCTGCACCGTGATCAGCTTCTTCTCCTTGGGCTTCTGGTCCGGCCACTCCTCACCAAAGCAGAGGAAGATCTCAAAGGGGGGCGGGGTGGGGGTCTGCCCCTTCTGGAACTGGATGAGGCCTGCGGGGCCCAATGCCGAGGTGAGGGGCAGGGACCTGTGCCTGCCCGTGCCACCACCACCCAACCCAGGGCAACCCCCATCCCAGCTCCGTTCCACCAGGTTCCCAGGTGCCACCTGCTGTCTCCCCATCCTACCTGGTGTCCCCACCATTCCAGCTGGTGTCCCCATTACACCTTTGTCCCCCCCATGCCACCAGGTGCCCAAGTGCCTGGGGTCCCCCCGCCCCAGCTGACCTCTCCATCCCAATCCATTGCCCTCTGACCGTTGAGGAAGCCCTCGAGGCTGAAGAGCTTGGTCCTCCTCTCCCTCTGAATGGGGTTAGGGCCGGGCTGGGGAGAAGCACAGGGCCCCGTCCAGAAGACCTTGCACTGGCAGAGCCGGAGGGCGAAGAGATCCTGGCCCTGGAGCTCCAGGATGAGCCCTCGGTCCAGCACGTCCAGCAGCTGGTGGGTGTAGAAGCGCTGCTTCTCGTTGGGAATGGTGTCGGGAGCAGGGAAGGGCACCTGCTCCAGCGTCAGGGGCCCGAAGAGCTCCTCCTGCTCGCGCGTGGGCTCCAGGCTGCTGTGGAACAGCCGACAGCCGTGGGGGTTGCTCACGGTGAGGGCGCAGACCTGGCGGCCCCGGTACTGGAACTTCAGCTCCAGGTCAGTCACTGCCGGGGGCCACGGGGGTCAGCAGGGGTCAGGGAGCACCCCAGGGCCACTCCAGCTGGCCACCTCCGCCCACCCCCTGGCCACCCTCATCCATCCCACAGCCACTCTGCACCCATGGTCACTCCAGTCCAGCCACCCCACGGCCATCCCATGGCCACCCCACACCCATGACCACCTCTGTCCCACCACCCCATGGCCACCACATCCTTCCAGCCACCCCATCCAGCCCCCCCAAGACCCGAGCCCCCTCCTCACGTGGCAGCATGTGGGGGCTGACGAGCAGGTCAGGGATCAGGTGCTCTGTCGGTGCCACTGGGCAGGAGGACGAGGGCCCCGGGGGGCCCAGGGGGGGGCCCCGTCTCAGCGAGGGCACTGGGGAGCAGCTCAGGGGCCCCATGGGTGCCCCCCACCTCCCCCTGCAGCAGCGCTGGGGGGAGAGGCCCAAAGGGCCTTCCCGAGGGGCAGCAGCTGGCAAAGGTGGGGGCCTCCTCCTTGGACCAGGGGTAGGGGGGCAGCAGGTCCCCCCTGTGCTGCGTGTCTGGAGCAGAGAGGGGGGTCAGGGGTGCAGCCCAACCCCCCGACACCCTGACCCACCCAATGCCCTCCACTCACCATCGATGCTCAGGGATGTCATCTTCTGGAGCTGCAGGGCACAGTGGGTGTTACAGGGACACCCCCCGCCCCCTGAGATGTCCCCGGTTTGGGGATCCCCCCACCCTGAGCCCCCCCGATACCTGGCTGACGTCTTCCTCCCCGCTGCAGCCATAGTCATCCTCATCCCCCCCCTCTGCAAGGGAGAGAGGGGCTGGGAAGTGCCGAGGGAGTTGAGGGGTCCTGGGGACTCATGGGGCACTGAGGCTTCTCAGGGAGGCGGGCCCCTTTTGGGGGGCCAGGTCTCGGGGGGCTCTGAGTCCTTGGGGGGTGTGGGGGGCTGCTGGGGGGCTGGGACCTCATGGGGTGCTGGGGCTTTTGGGTGTGGGACACTTGTGGGGCGTCATGTCCTTGTGGGGTGCTGGGACTTCGGGGGTGCCCAAAGCCCTCCCCAGAGCCCCCCCGTACCTGCGCCCCCGGGGGGCTCCTCGCAGAGCTCGTACACGCGGAAGGGCTGGGCCGGGGAGCCGCGGGGCCCGTCCAGCAGCAGCCGGAACTCGCGGCTCTTGTTGAGGGCGCAGCGCAGCGTGGCTTTCCAGCGCGGCGGGTCCGGCGGGTCCCCGGCCCGGAACCGGCCCGTCTCCTGCGCCCACGCCTGCGGGGGTGTCAGCGCCCGGCACCCCCCGCCTGTGCGCCCCGTCATCCCATCACCCCCACGTCCCCGGTTCCCCTCGCCACCACACCCCACTGTCACCCACCCATCCCATGTCCCCCCATCATCCTTGTCACTGCCACCCAGTGTCCCTCTTGTCACCCACCCCATGTTCCCATTGTCACCCCATCACCCTGTCACCCCCATCCCACGTCCCCATTGTCGCTCCCACCCCGAGTCCCCCGGTGTCACCTTGAAGATGGTGTCGTGGTCCTGGGGTCCCCCCGGGGGATTCCTGGTGGCGTGTCCCCAGGGGATGACGAAGCGTCGGCGCTCGGGGTCGAGCCAGCGGAGCCCCGGGAAGCGCCGGCTGCTCACCTGGGCCACCAGCCAGGGCTTGAGGCGCACCCGCCGGGGGGGGGGTCCATGGCCTGGGGACACCAGCGGGCACCTCGTGACCCCACGCTCCCGCGTGGCACCCTCGGTCCTGAAAGAGGAACCGGGGCTCCCCCAGAGGGGCCGTGCGTGGCCCCGGTTCCGCTTTCAGGGCCAGGAGGGTGGGTGAGGCCGCCCCTGGGCTCTGTCTCCCCCGTGGGTGTTGGGGGGCGTCACCTACACCCCGAAAGCAGAAGCTGCGGTGGCTTCAGGGAAAGAAAAGTGGAGCTGAGAAGGGGACAGGACACGAGGGACAGGAGGGACAGTGGGACACAGGGGATGTGGGACGTGAGGGAGACGGGGGACAGAAGACACGGGATGGGGGACATGGGGGACGGGGACGTGAGGGACACAGTGAGGACACAGGATGGGAGACACGGGGACACGGGGTGGACAAGGGAGTACACAGGGGACAGGCAACACAGGGGGACAGGGGATGCACGACGGATGGGGGACACGTGTAGCGACGTGGAGG
>NW_024581420.1:0-63798 GCF_017639235.1 Corvus kubaryi
ACAGAGATGGGGTGTGGGGTGCTCACACCTCCATGGGGCACCCAGTGTCACAGAGATGGGGTGTGGGGTGCTCACACCTCCATGGGGCACCCAGTGTCACAGAGATGGGGTGTGTGAGGGCTCACACCTCCATGGGGCACCCAGTGACACAGAGACGGGGTGTGGGGTGCTCACACCTCCATGGGGCACCCAGTGACACAGAGACGGGGTGTGTGAGGGCTCACACATCCGTGGGGCACCCAGTGTCACAGAGATGGGGTGTGGGGTGCTCACACCTCCATGGGGCACCCAGTGACACAGAGACGGGGTGTGGGGTGCTCACACCTCTGTGGCACCCAGTGACACAGAGACGGGGTGTGTGAGGGGCTCACCCCTTCACGCACTGTCACGGAGATGTGCGGTGTGTGAGGGCCTCACACCTCCCCGGCTCCTCGGTCACCCCACACTTGTAGCACCAGCTGGCTGGGTGTGCTCAGGCTGGGCCCCGCCTCCCTTTTACCTGAGGGTGGATCCGCAGGTGACTGTCCCCTGCCAGCCGGGGCCGTCCGGGCACAGGGCCTGAAGGCCGGAGCCGCTCGGCGGGCACTGCCTCCCTCTGCCGCCGGCCTGCGGCGGGGCAGGGGCCGGGCAGGGGCCGGGCAGCCGTGCCCGCTGTGAGGGCAGAGCCGCGGTGCCCTGCGCCCGCCGTGTGCTCCCAGGGCTTGTCTCCCGTACTCCTGCCGCCTTTATCCTTCTCTTCTGCTGCGGAATTTCAGCCTTTCAGGCTCGCAGTAGCACTGAGCCGTCGTGTGTTTCGGTTCACTTACTTTCGATGTTTGCGTGTTGTTGTTTCTGGTGTGAGTAAGCAAACGTGCGCAGGGACGCTGTCACATGAACGCCGTTATCAGGTCCTCCCACCTCTTTCTCCAGCCTTTCCCGTGTTTCTGCTGGAACAGCAGGAACCCAAAATGTGCCGAATGAAGAGATATAATTTTAATTTATGTGAGTTCTTAAAAGGCTCCTTGAGGTTCGGATTAAACCCTACTGCAGGTTCAAGGGAAAGTTTAAGAAAATCAATTTTCCCAGGCTAAAAAGAGCAAACCCACTGCAGTGTATATAGTGCCCTTTGTTACTGGAATCAATAGCTCTGTTCCCGGGGCTGAATAATCACTTTTTTATATAATGTTAGTACACACGCAGACTTATCTCCCCCAGACTTTTTTGTTGAACGTGCAGTAAAATATTTTTGACATTTAACAGTTTCTCGCTCTCATCCTTGTTTAATTTTTCCCTATATCTGAGCCTTGCTCTGAGCTCGAAATGGGGTGGTTACTCCCTGCTGCGGCACTGGCATGGAGCATAGAAACGCTCCAAATTAATGTTTTCCCAAGAAACCGTAAGAAGTGTCGGGCATGACAGCAGCTGAATGCAGCATCATTTGGCCCTGGTTTTGGCCAGGAGCGCTTCCAAGGCCGCCTGTTCCGGAGCGCTGGAGCGAGAGCCCACTCGGGCAGGAGCCGTGCCCCGGAAGCAAATGGTGCGTGAGGAAGAGCCGGTTGCTCCTGTCCTGCCCTGAGCCATGGCGGGTGTTTACTCCACTGAGCGTGGGCCGCGGGTGCCGTGAGGAGCTCCGGCCCCCTTGCCCTCGGCAGGAATTTCCTGCCAGCCACTCACTCCCACCCCTGGGTGAGGGATGGGAGCATTCAGAGGGCAGAGGTTGTGGACCTGTACTGTAGCAGGGCGGGTGTACAGCTACCTGAGCGTAAGGGTGGGACAAGGAGGCTTTTAGTGCCCTCAATGGCGCGGTCATCTTAATTAGGATATTGCAAATCGCCTTGCGAGGACACGATCCCTCCGCGCGAGCCGGGCAGGGCCCGCCTCGCAAAGGCTGGCTGGAACAAAGGGATTTGCTGGTTTGTTTCAGCAATTCAGGCTCATTTCCGCTCTGTGTTTTAAGCATCACCTTTCCCACTTACCACCAGTGCCATGATTAGGAGGGCGTTCTGCGCCGGTGGCGGTGGCTGTCGCAGATAATGGTTTGACATTTCAGATCACCCGCAGCTAATCAGCCGGACGTGGCAGCACATCGCAGCCAGCCATTAGGGACGTGTGGCTGCCAGTCCCCTTGCCGCCAGGGCACGGGGCAGGACCAGAAGGGCTTCCACAGGGCTGGGGAGCATGCAGCCAGCAGGGCGCGAGCCGTGTGCCCTGCTCCGGGCTGGGGGTTGGAAGCACCCTGGCTTCCCTGCTGGCGAGGGACTTTCTTCGTCTCCGAAGGAGACTGGAGACCTTCCACCCACAATGATCTGTGGCTGGTGGTTTCCACAGCCTTCTGATGTTCAAAGGGATGTTCCAAGAAGCCACGCGCCTGTTGGCAGTCTCTGGAATCCTCCAGTGTCTGGGCCTGGGAGCCCAAAAAATAAAAAGAACAATAAAGGAAGCGAAGCGACTGTCTTGCTTCTCGGGCCTCTTGTGTGGCAGAGTTGCTTGGGATATTTCTTAAAGCATTTGAGCTTGTTCACTGCTGGGGAAACAGGATTTCTGCTGGGGTGCTGGCCAGGCTTGGCACCTGCAGCCGGGTGGGGAAGAGCTGGGCACCCTTTGGAAGCCACCCGAGAGATGGGATCTGGCACAACGTGCCTCTCTGGGCTCTCTGATTTTGTCCAGGACGGGGGCTGTGACAGAGATTGTGCAGTTTGCAGGGCTTCCTCGGGGCTTTGCCTTTCAGGAGCTTTGCTGCTGCAGAGCACGCCCGAAACACGCTGAACTGCCAGAGGAAGATGTAGGTGAGGTCTCTGCTAATCCCCACTTAAACCTTCGAATGATTGAAGTATCCAGCCTTAGCGATGGCATGAAGAAGTCAATGTTGAGTGTGGTTCCTCCAGTGCCCACTTAAAGATAATGTGTTTTCATGGACACAGTTCAGCATATAAAAGACAAGTTTCTACCTGGTTACAGCACCTTGGAGTAAATGATGAGTGCTGGGACTCCCTTTTTGCTTTGTTTTTTCCCTCTTCAGAAGCGGTGAAATCTGTGAAGTCGTTTACCACGGCTCAATGTAAACATTTGCTCAGCGCCAGTCTGAGATTTCGGAAAGAAGGCTCCAGGTGTTTGTGGAGCTGGCCAGATGTCCCCGGCAGGCTTTGTCCCCGAGGCTGCCCCACACAGCAGCAGCGCTTGCCCACAGGGGACGCCGGGACTGGGGGCCAGATCACCTGCAGGACGTGTCCTAGAGCACCAGGAACATTCCCGGTGCTCTGGACAGGGAGGTGCTGCCGTGCTACCTGGGCTTATGCCTTCCAGATACACCAAAATGCCCCAGAGGCGCTTGGAGCCCGGGCTGGAAGAGGGAAGCTATGGGTAGGTGCTGAGGGTATGAGGAATGAAGATCTCTGGCACAGCTGGTGGGAGATCCCCTCCGGAGTGCCCTAAGACCTCCTGTTCCATCCCCAGAAGGATGCCTGGATACCTGGATACTGCTTTTGGCTGTACCTTGTTACCCAGAGCAGCTCTCCCTCATCTGTGCCTTGGGGAAATCGCTTGTTAGGTAGCTGGCTGAAATCCCAGCGTGTCCCTGGGGGGTTTGTTCTGCTCCCATGCTCCTGCAGCCCCTCCAGCTCATGGAAACCCTTCTTCCCCTGTACTGCCCTTCCATAACTGCTCGACTTCTGGGGAAGAGAACAAGGAGAAGGCAGCAACGAAACGTCTTTGTTTTCTGGGGTTTCTCCTCATCGGCTTAATTGCAATAACATTTATATCACATAATATAGTGCAGCAGGGTTGTAATTTTCCTATCATCCAAATTGCAGGCTGAAAATGGTGTTACGAAAGGACTGTAGAGGCTGAATTGCTGCTTTCAAAATGACTCCTGTTAACTGACAATGTGACCGGCAAATGGCTCCCAAAGGCAGCGTGGCTGGGAGCAGCTCGCAGAGCTCCAGCCTGGCGCGGCTCGGCACCCGCTGAATAAAACATTCGGGCCTGAAAGCGACTGTCTCTCTTCAAACACGCCTGCTCCTTCCAGGGACGCGCAGACACGCCAAGCCCCATGCCTGCTTCTTGCTGAAGGGAACGCGGTCAAAAGGCGCTTTTGGAATTCAGTTCCCACTGCTACTTTGGGTGTTTCTGTGTCCCTACGAGCCCACCAGCTTCCCCCATTCCCTGGCCTTCCGGGGGCTGCAGTGTCGGTGGCGTGCGTGCAGTGGATGTGAGGGGCTGCGTCCTGGAGGTGCGCAGCCGGTCCGATGAGTTAGAGGCTCGTCCGTGTAATTTAGGTCCCCGATGAAATGCCAGTGCTTCAGTGCTCTGAGATCCCTGTCTGCCTTGGGAAGCACTGAGAGATGGGCTGCAACCTGCGGGGACAGTTGGTGACATCTGCTTCTACCTGTATACCTTTGGCTGCAAGTAGGCTTTGGAAGTCCAAACACCAGCAGTGCAAAAATGGGTTTCGCCTGAATTAATCCTGTCTGGATACTGGGCTTTCAGAAAAGCTTGTAGAAAGGTGCTTCTGTGTGTGTTGGGTCAATAGCTTCTGGCTGGGCCTGGGATGTTTATTTTTTTTTTTAACATTTTGGCCCCTAATGGACTGTTTTGCTTGATTTCCCGGTGAACAGTCCCACCGTGCGTGTGTTAGCATGTGTCAGAATCTCCGTCTTGCTTCCCGGTTTCGTTTTAGCTGTAAGGAAAACAAAATCTGGTGTTTGAGCCATTTTTGAGCTGTTGTGTCCTTGTTCCACACCACCATCAGGGTCTGTTTGTTCTCTCAAAGGTCCCAAGCAGGGTTAATGTGGTACGAAGCATACGGTGGCTCTTGCTCGTGCTCCGACTGGTCCGTAAATTGATTCTGTGGATGTTACTTACAGTGAGCATTAATAAGCTCCTTCTGCCAGATAAAGTGACTGAGTGTGCTGGGAGCGAAGCCTTCTGTGTGTATAATTCTGCTGCGAAAAGCCCACAGAGGCTTTTGATTATTTAAACCTTAATATTTTTTCCCTTTTTCCTTCCTTCCTTCCTTCCGTGACTTCTCCCTGGAAGAACTTTTTTTTTTTTTTTTTTTGCGTGTCACCAGAGCCGAGGCCTTAAAGTTTTGAAGCACCAGGTGAAGAAAGCAATTTCATGCTTCACGCCACCACTAATGTCCTGTTGTAATCTGCAGCCAGCAAGCCCCTTCCGCTGAAGTTGGGGGATAATGAAGGGTTTAACTTTTCGGTTCTGTCAAATTAGTTTGGCGGGGGCGGGGGGGGGGGGAAGGGGGCGCGATGAGGCCGCTTCCCTTTGGGGCTGCGGAGATTGTCTGCGCGGACAAATAAGTGAGCATTACAGGTGATTCCGTCCCCGCGCCGAGGCAGAGAGCTCCCATTTATCGCCATCAAATGCATTAAGCTGCGAGTCAAAGCCCTCCGCTTTCTGCTCGCCCGCGAGTCTGGACCAGAAGACAATCAAGCCATAAGGGTCATTTTCTGCATGAGCTAACCTTTTCCTCTCGTAGGGTTTGAAGCCTTTGTTGACAATGAGATGCTCAGTGGGAACATTAAATTAACACTTCATATTCGTGGCTGTAAATTTACTGGCAAGCTGGGGAAAAGTCAGGGAAAACAAACACTCCATCATTTCTGCTTCATTTAGCTGCTGAATGGGGACACTCTCACCTGCAGAGAAAAGAGGTCAGGGCAAACAGGGATAATTTTAATCTGACTCTCAGCCTAGTCTTTAGTGGCGGTGGACTGTGTTGCGTTCTGCGCTGAAAGTAAAGGTGAGAGCGAGGTGAGAGCAAGAAAATGGATAAGTACTGTGTGAAATGCTTCAGAGACCTTGTCACGGGCAGGCGGGGAGGGATGGCGGGCTGGTTACTATGGAAACTAGCGGGCTAAATACTATTAATTTTGCAAACTACAGGACGAGTTCGCTCACAGACAATGGCTGCACTGAGGTTTCCTTGTGCCAGCCGGGAGACAGCACTGGATTCCGCCCGCTGAAGGCTTTGAAAACGAGCTGTTTTTCACGCCGATAATGATGCTCGGTGTTACTCCAGCCGAGCCGTGTGTTCCGTGTCTCCCGTCTCTCTCCCGGGTCACAGCGATGGCTTCCAGGGCTGATGGGCACATAATGCTCGTCTGCTGCAGTGCTGGCTAATGTGACAGCGCTGGGTTATCACCAGCTGTTTGTGTGCCTGACACCGGTGCCCCAGCTCCTGAAACACTCAGGGTGTCTTAAAAATGGCTATTTGTGGGTTTTGCCCTGCTCTGCTGGCAGATGAAGGCAGCAAATTCTGTGGAAAGGGAAACCTGAGTTCCAGAAAGGTGTTTGGAGGCATGACACGTCTGACCCGCGGCACCTGGATCTGGCTGGGGCTGCCGAGGCCGTTTGTGTCAAAGAGCAGTTAGTAAAAGGGCTTGGATACTGGAATTACTTTTGGCGGGAGTTCTTTTCTCTGGCAGCAGGTGATGATCTTGTTAGGGAGCTGAAGAGGCCACGGGCTGCTCAGCAGAGCTCGCCCAGAGCATCCCACTGGCCTGGCCGAGCATCCCGGGGCGGCAGGAGCAGCGGGAGGGAGGCAAGGAGCAGAGGAGAGGGTGAGATTAAAGTGGAGACAGTGACAAGCCGATAACAAGGAACCCTTTCAGTAGTCGTAATCCTTGGCGTGCAAGGACAAACAGCACCGCTTTTGTTCTCAAACTCAGACTAACTTCTGCTTCGGGGGTAAAACTTGGAGCGACTCAGCATGGCCGCGTCTCCCGGAGGGAAAAGCATGGGTGGGTAAGGGGTGAAGGGCAAAGCACAAGGTGACCGTCACCCATCTATTCCTCCGACTTGCGTTGGGGTGGCTTGTCCTCTGCTGCAGCCTCCCCGGCCCGGCTGCCCACCCCCAGCACAGCTGGCAGCATTGTAGGCGCATTTGTTAGGGGGCACTTGGGAGAAAACAGCCTTCACCAAGAGGCCGAGTTTGTGCGGATGGACACACTGCCCTTCAGGAAAGTCTGCGAGAAGAGACTTCCCGTGGAGCGGGGACGTTTTTGTGATAGAGGTGTTACAGGGAGTGGTGGCAAAGGGGCAGGCTGCATACAATAAAAACGTAATGAATTCAAATATCACTTATTTTTGGCCAGGCAGCTTCCAGATCCAATTGCAGAGGATTGCTGTGCCATCCAGCAGTGCTGCAAATACTTTAATTAGCTTTCCTGGCCTGCTTGACAGGCTGGAATGAATGTGTCTGTACCTGTGCTCAGGAATTTGGAGTGTGGGCAAGGAGAGGAAAAGATGCTCCCCTCATGGTGAGAGGGAGAAGATTTTAAGATCCCGAAGGCAAATTAGGAGGAGGAGGAGGGTCAATTAACTAACAAAGTATCTCTGAAGGAAGCCAAGTGTGTCTGGTAATGCTGCCCACAGCCTCCCCCCGGTGCCACGCAGAGGGCGGCTGCGGCGTGGGCAGCCCAAGAGCTGAGCTGCGTTGGGCAGACAAGGAGTTCGCAGATTGCTCGCGGGCGAGGGGTTCCTGACATCCTCACCGAGGAGGGCAGCGGTGTCACGGCCCGTCCCCCTGGCCGGGAATTCCTGCTGGTGGCCCAGGAGATAGGCCGAGGTTCCCTACAGGCTGGTGCCAAGGGAGGAGAGAAGAATGTGGGCAGGCGAGGCGGGCTGGGCATGGCCGGGGCACGGGCAGCGTCCCTACAGGCTGGCAGACGTGGAGCCTCCCCTTGGCAGGGCTCCCTTGCTGGGGCCTCATCCGGGCGGGACAGCTGGCTTGGGGCAGCCCCAGTGATCTCCTCCGAGCCCACGGAGAGGGCCTGCGCTGCCCGAGCCGGCCGCGGGTGCAGAGCAAGGGTTGCTTGGCCTCTGTAAAATATTACCATTTGCTTTACTGGCCTCCTCAAGGGTGAGGCTGAAACACACAGTCCTGCAGAAAATAGAGAGGATCAGGCATGACCCCCATGTCCACACGATAATTTCTCGTCTTGGCTTATCTTGTAAGAATTATAAGATACTGAGTAGGAAATAAATCACGGTGTCAGGACCAAATGCCATTTTCTTGCATGGTGTGATTTGCAGCGTGGCAGTCAAACCGATAGATTTCATTCCCTCGCGTAGGGTTCTCCCCTTTAATTGAATTATACCCCAGCGAGCGAGTGGGATTCGTTCTCTGAGATACAAGGAAATTACCGTTTGATGGAACAATGCTTTACTCCTCGCTCACCTGCACAAACATCCTTCAGGAGAACTGTTACGCAGATAATCCTTGATTACAGGCTATTGTTGCTTTTGGTCTCCATTTGGTGCGGCAGCGCCCGCCCGGGGATCGTACCACGAGTGTAGCGAGCCTCTGACCTGTCCTCGGCAGGGTTTGCTGCCTGTTCCCTGAGAACCTTGAAGGGGTGTTCTGGTTCCGATCGATTAAAATTCTCCCCGCTGCAGGCGGACCGTGGACAGGCGGGTACATCAGTGCATCATCCCTGGGTGTGTCACAGCGTCTTCAGTCGCCCCTCAGGGGCGGGACGTGGCGGAATAATTAATGCTAGTGGCCCCCAGGAACCCGATTTCCTGCTGAACTATTAACTTGGGTAGTCAGAAGCGATGGAAAGATTTCTGCGCTCGCCTCTGTGTCGCTGCCGCAGCTGAGGCGGTGAGGGCTGCAGTGTCTGCGGTTCCAGATCTGGACTATTGGCTCCGGTCACCACAGCTACAGGCCTTTGAGGCGCACTCTTTGGATTTGGAGTGGTCAGTGATCTTTGCAATCAGAGCTTTTGCTTAGTTCCTGGTGCCCACACTTGTGAGGAAATGGAGAGCCTTGAGTGTGAACCCCAGCAGGCAAGGGAGAGAGGCCGATCCATACAGTCATGAATTTCCAGCTGGTTCCATGCTTTGGGAGGGGAAAGGCCGAGCCCCGAGCCTCGTGTTCCTGGGGCCGGCAACACCGAGATGCTTCTGCAGCAGCAGCCCCGTGTTGTCAGCTGATTTGTGGAGGAGATACATAATGCTCTTAAAATGACAGATTAATTACCTTGAATAGACTGGCCTTGACAAGCCCTGGAGGTTTTAAAGACACTTTCTCCCAGTTCTGAGCACGTGCCCAGCACTGCAGGTCCCCCTCTCTGGATGGGCGTGCTCAAGTGGGCTTCTAGTGGCGTTTGAAACACGAGCCGGTGACAAAATCTGTCTCAGTCTACAAGGTGGAGGGGTGGCAACTAATCAGAGCACAGTGATGCCGCTTCTAATTAATTTGCCAGCAGCAGCCGCTGCTGATGTCTGGCATTATTAGCAAGCTTGCTAGTGCTGTTTGTGGGAGTTGCAATAAACACGCGGAGCTTCTTTGGGAAAACCGTGCCACTGCCTCACCACCCTCAAGGGGAAGAATTTCTTCCTAATAGTGGAGCTTCTGAGCCCACGAGCTCCTTCCTGGAAGAAGATCTTGAATCCAAATCCCGGCTTTCCAGCTGTCGGGAAGTTCAGGGGAAATGTTCTTCCCTTTGAGGTCAATGGAGGGCACTGCTGACAGCAGTGGCCCAACAGATGTCTGGAGCTTTGCCGTGTCTGCCCTTGGCTGCCGGCAGGTTTGGGGGGGCAGAGGAGGCTGTGCTGGATCTGGGATACAGCAGGGGGAAGTCCTGGGGGCTTTGCTGTGGCTGGCCAGTGCCCCTGGGCCCCAGCCTGGCGCTGGGATCCCAGGCAGCGCCGTGTCCCTGCCCGTCGTCGGGAGCCGTGTGCCGGGCCTCGAGAGCCGCAACTTCCTGCATGGGAAAACCCGTGCTGGGCTTCCAGCCCGGGAACAGCCTTTGCAGAGACAGACTGGGCTTTGGCCGGGGCTGAGATGCGAATGGCTGCAGCCAGCCTTCCAAGTGAGGAAATTACGTTTTGAGGCTAGGGAGGGTTAGAGGAGCGGGCTCTTTGCAGCCGGTGTGCTCACGGAATCGGGCAAGCTTTCCTTTGTACCCCTTGCCTCGACTGAAGCTCGGGGGCTCGTCACCGCTCTCTCCTCCAGTGCCCCGTGGAGCTGATGGGGAGGGTGGCCCCTTGCAGGCCTGGTGTTTTCCCGCTGTGCAGCAGGCATGGAATTTGCAGTGGGCAGCCTTTTTTCAAATTTGTGTCTGAGGGATGAAAAGAGGATGAATTTTGGCTGGATGCACACGTCCTGCAATTAATCTTTCACACTAGCCTGAGATGAGCAAGAACTCAGCTGAAGGCAGGATGATTTTTAATCGCTGTTCGTGTTTTGCCTGGCTCCGAGGCCTTGGGGCGCTCCGATCCTGGGTGTGGGTGGGCAGAGGCAGCATTCCTAGAGCAGGGTCTGTTCGGTCTCCGGAGGAACGCAAATTGCTCTGCTGCCAATGTTTTTCCTGACCATCCAGTAACTTTGTAATTAGTGTGTTAGCTTGTTGCCAATTAACAAGCAAAACCGTCTTGGCTGCCAAAGGCTTTCCCACTCCCCGTGTATTCCCTTTTCTCTCCTGCCTTTCATCTCTCTGCAGCTGGTGGGGGGGTACCTCCGCTCCGGCCATCTGCCCCTTCACTCCAGGAATTGCTGCTGTTGGAGCTGTTGTGGCTCCTGGCCTCCTCCTGCATCAGAGCCAGCCCTCTCCGGCCTTGCCGTACCACTCCGTGAGTTTTCTTCCTCCTGGCATCTCTGATCCTGCTTTTCTTCGCTCTCGGCTGCTTGCCCGGCTCTTTGGGCTCGTCTCCCTCTGTTTCAGACCCCCAAATCCTGTTGCTCATCCCAGACTCTCCCCTCCAGCTCTGCTCTCCGGCTCTGTCACGGCACCGGCTCTCCCTGAGCGCATCTCGTCTGGCGGGCACCTGTTTATTCTCTCCGTGTGTGGGGTGCGTGTCTCTGGCAGGGTATCTGTATAAATTCCTGCTCGCCACCTCCATAAAACACCCGTTCGCAGCGGGGCTGGGTGGGGTGCCCCAGATGCACAAGAGGAAATGTTTCACATCTCGAGGAGCGCGCCGTCTGTGCCCCCCGGCAGCCCCTCCCGCCCGCCTATCAGATGTAGGGCTTAATGGGCTTAAGAACTAGAGCAGCTGCTTGGTGCAGAATTTATTGACTGGCTGTGCATAACGAGGGGAATTAAAATCCTAATTGGCTGAGCTGCTCCCCGTCACTTGGAGAATTTTTACTTTTCTCGGGGCTCGCTGTGCTTATCCAGGCGCCTGGGCTCTTCCCTCCCTCCCTCCTGCCCTGCTCAGGTCAATAGCCTGCCTAGGGAATCACAGAACCCTTTCAGCCGGAAAGGGCCCTTAAGGTCATCCAGTCCGTGTCCTTGGGATGGGGCCACCTTCTTCCCCGGTGCTCCCCAGTGCAGGGGGAGGCAGTGGTGACACAATGGTGCCCGGGCCCCGCTGGAGTTCGGCGCTTTGGCTCGGTGGCCTAGCGAGGGACACGAGCGAAGGGCCACTGTGTGCAGGTCACCTCTCGGAGCAGCGGGCATGGCCCTGGCAGCGGCACTGGGAGGTGCCCTCGCTGGGCACTGGGGCGTGCTCTGCCTCCCAGAATAGCCTTGGCCACCCAGTGCAGCTTTCGGAGGGGGTGTTTTCAGTGGATTTCTTGGTGTCACCCAGCGCCGTGCTAGCGAGGCTCTGTTGCGCGAAATGAGCTGTTGAGCGCGCCTCGTGCGGCTGTGGCCGCCAGACCCTCGTGCTGCATGTCCTGGGAGCCAGAGCCAGGCCTCTGCTCTGGGTTCTGCTGCAGCTCCCAGAGACCAGGAGAGGCTTTTCCTCCTGCATCCCTTGCTCTCAGAGAGCCTGAATGGGCACGGAAATGGCCTCACTTAAGGCTATGTCTCATTACTACATTAAGTCAACAACCACTTGAGTATCCAAGGATTTTGATCAAAGCTAGATATTGAAAGGGGGACAAAGAGTGGCAAACTTATTTGACTTCCACTTATTTCCAGAGCCTGTTGAGCACTCGGCTGTACTCCTCGCCGGCCTGAAGTGTGTTCCTGGGAGAGCAGCCGCCTGCTCTCTGCTCCTCCTCATGGTCGGGAGAGAGGCTCCAGGCTGAGGAGAGGGAGGGCAGCCGTCTCCCTGCCCGTGCCTCGTCTCTGGCACCCAGCGAGGGAGAGACGAGATGGCCCCATGTCCTGTCCCTGGGGACAAGGGACCCTGCGGTGTGGCTGTCCTGCAGGACACCCCGTGAGCTTGAAGGGATGCGCTGGTGGGACAGGTGCCGAAAGCTGCTGGGAGCTCGAGCGTGGATAGTCCGGAAAAAGGCAAACCCAGGTTCCTGGCCACTGCTCGGGGTTCAGTCGGGTCTCTTTGATTCCCTTTTCTCAGAGTGAGGAAAGGCAGCAGCTGCCTGGCCTCTCCCACCTACCTGCGGCATCCTCTGGGTGTGAGAGGGGTAAGGAGGTCGGAGTGGTTCCCAGCACGAGCCTCAAACTGGGCCCAGTGTGGGCTCCTTGGGGACCCGCTTCAGGTGGGGGTTGCCACCGAAAGAGCTTCGAGGTTTCTGGGCATCCGTGGTGCTGTGCCGGGTTCCCCGTTTTTAACATGGACCCTCTTGCTGCCTCTGCCAGCCTTGCCGAGGCTGCACTCCTGCAGGGTGTCGGTGCAGCAGCACAAAGCCTTTGGGATTTTTTTTTATAGAAGTTGATCGGGATTTTGGATTCTGGTGGAGGCAGGACCGCGGGGTTTTGCTGCGGAGCGTGTCGCGGTCAGCCCCGTCTCCTCAGCGCTCCGTACCTAAGGACGCTGTAGTAAAAATAAAAGTAATCTACAGTAAATGTGTCCCGGGTCCTCACTGAACGATAAAAGCCCCTCAGTGCAGTGAAAATAAACTGTTAGCAAGTCTCGGTAGCGTCCACAAAGAGGGTACTATCTCTTGGATCAATATTAAGTCCCCTCCAACAATTCTCGGTGTTACTTGCAGAGGGCTAGAGAACAGCAAGAGCAGCAGCAGCTTTCATGTGTTTGGAGTTTTTTTGTTTTTCTTTTTCCCCTTGCAGGCATGTCTGGGGTCTGGGCATCACTGTCACTCTGGGCTGAATTAGACCTGTCTGCACATTCACCCTCCTGTCACAGAAGAAGCGAAGGATGCAGCAAGGCTCAGAGGTAGCGCTGCTTCGCATTAAACCCCGCTTTTGTTGCCATCCTGCAAACCCTTTGGAAACAGGAAGGCAGAAACCTGTTGTCACCGTGGCCGAGAGGCCTTCGGAACCCAGAGAAGGCCTGCGTTTAACGGGGGAAGTCATGGTGAAGGCAGAGTGCAGCATGGGAATTTGCATTCAAGAGGGAGGAAAATGAGGGATTTGGGCAGAGAATAACTGATAGGTGCTGTGAATTCATTAAAAATGGGCCATAAAAGATACATTACAAGGTTCTGGTGACAGACCAACAAAGCTTTTTCTTCCCCTCCATTGTTTCTACTGTCACAGGGTCCTCACAATAGCGGATAGTTTAGCCTTGTACTCCACGGTTCGTTATCTATTCTTCTATTTATTAATGCATTCTTGGGTCTTAGTGATGTGATAAACCATCCGTGCTTTTCTTTATGGTTTAATAGGATTCTTCTGAAACCCCCTCCGTGTTTACATAACCTTGCAATTCACAGTTATCTATCATTTATTTCCTACTTTGTGCACTCTCGATAAAGCCGCGGCAGCGAGGGGCGTTGATGCCCCAGCTGTGGGGCATCATCGCCCGTTCGGGGCCTCGGAACAAAGCCTTCCCTCAAAGACCGGGTCTTTTCCAGAGGGAATCCAGGCTCGGTGTCCTCCGTCCCTTGACAAGGAGGCAGTCGAGGCTGGTGAGGGTCTCCAGGCAAAGGGACGGGGCAGGGAGGGGGGCGGTGGGGGTCCCGTGAGCCCCCCGTGCCTGTGGAGGGGCTGAGCCTGACTTCAGCGGGAAATAAACAATTCAGTGCTTTCTCTGGGAATCTCCAGAGCTGCTTTCCAGGAGCCTGGCTGCTGGGATGATTTGCTGCCCAGCGGGGCTGGAGCTGGGGTGGAAACGTCTTTTTGGGCGTGGGGGTGGCATCCAGAAGTTTTTTTTGTGGGAACACCCTTTGGAGAACGGAGCACCAGCGTCACTGCGGGGCCGCTCCACGTCGGGGGCGGAAAATCGAAACGTGTCTTCTAAATAGGACACCAAACCTTTATTAACCGTACCGGGAAAGGGATGCGAGACCTCATTTATGATTTCATTCATAATCCCTTCAAAATGAGTTGGTACCAGTATGTGATAAGTGGATTATGTGTTAGGCCCAAGTAAAGCCAGACACAATTAGTGCTTTAATAAACCGGTTGTATGCATTACTAACAACTAAGTCATAAGGGAATTGGTGTATTTACAAACCCTAATTAGTAGTTTGTTACTGTGATACCAAATTTAAACAAATCTGTAGCATCGCTGACCATCTGGGTTAGAAATCTCTGTTTTGAATTTAATTAGGAAATAGTTGTGACAGAAAATTGGTCCTTATGAGTTAGCTAACGATCAGCACTGCCTTAATTGAAATGAAGAACTGGCTGACGGGTTTGTGAGATGTTTAGATACAAGCAGAGACAATCAAAAAATATTCTCTCACTTAGGGCTTTGTAAGCTGCGGTGATTGATTAAAGAGCGTCCCCCTGATATTTTAGCAGCTAAAACGCAAACGACCCGGCCGATGAGGGCGCACGACAAAAGCCTGGCAATTAGAGCTGTGCCTTTCTGGGGTTGCTTTTAAGAACGCTTCTGCGGGAGCTGCCCCGGGCCGAGCGCTGTGGATGCTCCGGGGGCGCCGCCTGTGCCTTCACCTTCCTCTGCCCGCCGCGTCCTCAGGAAGGGCATCCCCCCTCCCCTTCCCTCCCGGAGCGGGAGCCCGGCTGCCGCCCTGGTGGTGCGCTCCCGGGGCACAGCCAGCCCAGTCCCGGCACCCGGTGCTGTGGTGGAGTCCAAAACCTGGGGCTGTGCCCCGTGCCGAGCAGGCTGCGGGTGTTCAGTGGCTGATCCAGGGCGGGGGGTGCCATCCGGATCGTTTTCTGGAAGCACGCTCGGGGCAGAAGGGAGCGTCCCGGCCTTGCCACCAAAATGCAGACGGGCCCTTTAGGACGCGGGCTGCAGCTCTCAATTAATTTGCACTTCCTGCCTTTATAGCTCTCCGCAGGACTTGGGATGCGAGGACTCCTGGCAGGGTTTCCAGACGAAAGGAGACGCGCGCTGGCGATAACAGCCACGCCGGTCCTGCTGTTGGAGCAGGACCGGGCACCGAGGAACTCTTTCTGTTTTGGACCAGACAGTGAAGTTTCTGCAGGGGCTTTAAATCACTTAACGTTGAAAGGAATTCCCCGACGGCTTCATCAGTCACTGTGTAAGACTGTTAGAGATCTCCACCAGCTAATAAATTTGATTTGGGGTTTGTTTTGCTGGCATTTGCACAAACCCTCTGAGAACTATAGTCACTGTATTCCCATACAGTATCTGAATTCCGAATTGAAATGCCCGCTCCCCTGTCCTCTGGGAGGCGAGATAAACCTTTGCCATAGAATATGAATGTCGGTTGTTTTTCTTTGTAAGCCGGTGCATTATTATTTGAGGAGATATAGTGTTTGACAAAACCATTTATTTTGTTTCAAATGTTTTATCGAGTAATAAAACTCGTTCGCACTGCTGCCACACGTGGGGATTTGTGCCGGCTCGGGATGTGAGGGAGGCGAGCGAAGGGCTCGGGCCCCAGCCCGGCCGTGTGTCCCTCGGTGCTGCTGGCCCCCGTCCCGCTCCGCAGGGCCGTGCCTGGGGAGCTGTGCGGGCTGGGGGTGCAGGGGCGAGGCTGAGCCCCCCAGCCCTCCCTGCCTCACCCACGAGGGCACTGCAGGCTCAGGCGGCCGCACCCGAAAAACAAAGGCGATTTTGTTTCCTCCGGGCCGAGTTATTTTTTTCCAACCCAGCACTCACAAGTTTATTGTGAATGACCCCTTTTCGCAGATGTTCCCTTTCTGAATGGGGCGGCAGCAGTGTTTCAATCTAGAAAAATGCCCCGTGAGCAGAGCCAAGGGCAGCTGAAGGAGGGTGTCAGCCGGGCTGCGGCCGCCCGGCCGGGAGCGCCTGTCCGTGGGCTCGGGCCCGGGGCTCGCCAGCAGGGCCAGGCCTGCAGAGCGTGGCCGGGCTCTCTGAATGCGAACTCGCTCCTCTGCCTCCCCTGCCCCTGGGCTGCGGTTCGGCAAGGCTCGCTTCAAACCCCGCTGGGTTTTGCTCTTTCCTCCGGCTCCCTCTCCCACCCTGGCATCTCTCCGCTGTGCGATGGGGCCGAGGGGAATTCTATTCCAGCCTGAGGCTGCCCAGGCCTGGGGACACAATGCCCTCAGAGATGTCCGGAGCAGCCTGTGTGGGAAGGGGCTTGCCCGAGGGGAAGCCAGCAAACCCTGGATTTCGATTTTTGCAGCGCTCTGCTGCTTTATGTTCTCTGTTTCACAAAAAGATGTTTGCTTGAAGGACTCATGGCAAGTGGGGAGGTTTGAGCTCCCTTGTTGTAACACGGGCCGAAGAGTCCTTTCCGTGGGTGTCCGTGCAGGCGTGCTGCCATGCCTGCGCCTCGGTGCCAGTGCTGCTCTCGCAGCCCTGTCCCCGGAGCGGTGACAAGCCCCCGGCACGGGCTGGCAGGCTCCCGGGGCCGCCGGGGCCACCTCGTCCTTCACCCACCAGCGGCTCAGGAGTGACACTGATGGTCCGCAGCAGGAGCTCTCCCGCCCGCCCCCCGCGGGCAGGATGACAGCTGCCACCAAGCTTCCTGAGGGGGGATAGGGTTTAATGCCCTGGAAAATCCGGGACCCTGTGGAGCGTGCAGAGGACTGGCAAACGGGGCGCGCTGGCAGGCGCGTGTCACCCGCAAGGTGCGTGCGGAGCGCCCGCTGCAGAGAGCAGCACGAGGCACCGGCATCTCCCCCAGGCCTGGGGCTCAGCCCCCGGATGATGGGACGTGTCCTTGGCCTGCAGGGTCCCTCGTGCCATTTTGCTTTGGGGAGCTGAATCTGCGTACCCCGGGTAACGCAGGTTATTCTTCTACGGCGCCGGGGCCCAAACACGTTGCTCAAACAGTTCCAGCGTTTGTCGCGTGCGTTCAGCATGGCTTTCAGCTCGCCCCTGAACCAGCCAGCGGCTGCTCCAGCTCGGTTCCAGCTGGCCGGGCAGGAGCAGGCTGTGCAGGGACTGCCCTGGGCACCGGTCATCTTTCTGGGGAGGTTTAAAATCGTTTCCTTGGAGGTGGGTGCCTCGGCCCACGTGCTTCGCCTCCATATCCATCTGCCTGTCGAGGATGGCCACGGGCACGTGCTGTCACCCGTGGCCACCGCCAGGGCCGTCACGGCGGGTGTGGGGACCCGCGACTCGCCTGGGAGATGGATGGAGGCATCACTTTCCCACAGCTTGTCATTAGTCCTCGCTCTGGAAGGGCTTAGCAATTCCTACCCGGTAAATTATGCGCCATTCCTCAAAAAAGTGGATGAAATAAATGGGGCTAGAGCATGTCTTTTTTTGCCCTGAGCTTCAGCGTATTGATTTGGACGTATTTCCAGGCCAGGAGTAATCAATCCTTGGGCAGAATAAAATAATTTCAGGCAAACTCTTCGAGCGCCTCGTCATTAATTCGCCTTTTGCCGGCGCTCGCTGGGGGCCGGGCAGGATGCGCTCAGCATGCTCCGGAGCGGTGCCCTGGGGGACCTCCTGGGGATGCTGGGAGGGAGGGCGGGGGCCGCCGGGGCGATGGATGCGCTGTGTTTGCTCATCTTTACCGAGTCACTTATTACTGCTAATTGGGAGGGACAGTTCAAACGGGCACGGAGGAGCAGTTGTCGTGGCAGCGTGACTTGGTTCCCAAGGAGAGGCCGGAGGACGGCGCTGCCCAGCCCCGGCCCCGCGCCCGGCCGCATCCTGCCTTGGTGGGGACCCCCTCCGGAGCCGGCGGGCCGAGCGCTCCGGGCGGGACGGGGCGGCTCAGCCAGAGGCACAGCTGTCCAGGACGCGGGGGAAGTCACCAGCTGACGGAAGGGGTGGGCTGCTGGCTCTGCGCGCGGGGTCGGCGATGTGCTCCACATTAATGCGCCCCGCTGTGCCCGGAGATGCTGCTCCTGGAGAGCCCCTGGCGTCTGGGCCGGGGGGGCGGACACGCTGGCGCTGGGAGTGTGGCCTGCCTTGTTTTGGGGCTCCCTGGCCGCGGGGAGAGCTCCCATCCAAATACAGCCATATCTCGTCTTTCCCAGTGATTTTTACGTTCAAGTGTTCTCATCCAAGCTCATATTCCTTCATTTATTGCCGCTTTCGCTAATTAAAACCTTTCAGATTATTCCCCTGCACGCCGAGCGCTCCTTGCAGCTGGGTACCAATTCCGTTTCTATGGCAGGATTGACCCGCTACTCTCGTTCTTAGGAGATTTTTTTAATGTTGCTTGGGGAAAACAGCTAAGCATAAATGTTTTGGAAGTAAGCGGAGGACGGGCTTTGTTCCTCGGCCGCGCTCCGGGCTTGCAGTGCTGAGCGGCGGCGGGGAGTGGGCTCAGGGAAGCGGGTCCGCGGCGGTGCCGAGGGGCTGTGTGGGAGGGCAGGAGGGCACTGCCCCTCTGTCCCTCCCAGAGTCGGGGCCAGGGCTGTCCCCTCAGGCCCAGCGTGTGCCCAGACGTGTGGTGGAGCAGATGGGGTCCCCTGGGTGGGCCCAGGGCTGCTGGTGAGAGGTGGGAGAGGAGGCAGCTACTGCCTGGCTTTGAGAAACAGGGCCTGGCTCGAGCCTGCGTTTCTGTTTTTGCCTCTTCTTTTCTTTTTTAATGTAAAAATGAAGGTGGCCGCAGTGAAAACGAAAGGCTTGGTTCCTCTTTGAACGAGCAATTCCTCTCCCTTTCTAAAAGAAACCCCCAAACCTCCGCGTCTGCTGTCTGTGGTGCGGGAGGACGGAGATTATGTGCATCTGCAGCCACTTTAAATATGCTCCAAAGGCGCATTGTGTGCGCGTTGTCCCTGAAGAGGATAAACCTAAGGGAGCAATCTTAATCTCAGAAGTTCGCATCCACCGCCAAAGCACCGGCAGAAAACGCTCCGTGTGTGGCTGGAATCCCGAGTGCTCCTCGAGAGGAGCCCCAGCTCCGGCAGAGCAGCCAGCAAGAGGCATTTTTTCCTTTTGCATGTGTGGTGCGGATAAATCGAGTTTGTTTTGCAGCCCATTCTGCTTTAGATTTCCTGTGTCATAACTGAATGAATTTGTTGTTCATTGATACCTTAATATATAGGTTGTTGGGGAGGGATTTTTTTTTCCCCCTCCAAGGAGGAAAACAATGTCCCCTTCACTCGTGCCTGAATGGATCCATTTATTCTCCGCAACCTCCGGAAGTCATTTATTTTGCCCTGCGACAGCTGCAGGGTCTGTTTGTGCAGGAGGCTGGCAAGGCCCCGGCCCTTCCTCCTGCCCGTGCCCAGCGCCAGCGGGGCCGGGATGGGCTCCTGGCTTCGGGAAGGGCTCGGGACAAACCTGCTCTTGGCCTGTCAGAAATGTCTCCGCTCTGCTCTGCTCTGCTCTGCTCAGGGTGAGGCCACGGTGCAGCGCTGCTCTCCCCTCCCCAGGGATGATCCCGGGCATTTATTCCAGTCCCTCTCCGTGTACTGTGAGTCGCTGATGGGTCCTAATCAGCAGCGATTTAATTAATATACATGCCTTTGCAGAGGTTTCGCTTCACTGTAGCTTAGCAGTAACCAGGGGCCGTGTGCTGGGAACCTGGGATATCTTCCCTTTATTAAGGAAGGAAGGGAATTGCTCGCTGAGGAGACGTCGGTGTTGGTCCACTGTACCCTACGGCCCAGTTCAGTGAAGACAGAAACTTCTGTGCATTTCAACGGCCAAAGTAAACTTTAAAAAAAAATCTCACGCTTCCCCAAAAGCACTTCCAAACACCCTGAAGCCGTTTCCTGGGAGGAGCCCCACGCACGTGCAGGCTCGGCGGTGCCGGGCCCTGTGGGTCATCCCTGCAAACCTGGAAAGGGCTGTTTTGGAGCTGGTGCAGAAACCGGGAGGGAGGGACTCGCGCTGCCGTTGTGTGGGTTGCGGCCACGCGTCCTCTGCCCCCCTTGGGCCGGTTAAAGGCGTCCTTTGCTCGGGGGAGAAAGGTGAAAGGGCGCCGAAGGGGAGGAGGAAGGAGCCCCCCCGCAGCTCTGTGGGTCTGCACTCAGCGCGGTGCGTAACCTCCCCTGACCCGGAGCTGCTCCCCCGGGCTCCACGTGCTTGGCTGCCCCAGGTCCTGTGCTAAGCTTCGAGCTGCACCTGAGACTTGGTTCCTCCCCCGCTAAAGGAGCGCAGATCGTCCACGGGCCGGCCGAAATCTCCTCCCTCCCCGCTGCGCCTCGTCCCTCGGCGCCCGGGAGAAAGGCCAGCTCTCGAGAGTTGGGGTTGCGTTCCCAAATTCAGAGTCAGCTCACCTCCCGCTGTTGCCCCCACCTGTGCTCTGGTCCCTGCCCGTGGGGGACCGGAGCCAGGACGCTTTTCCCCGCGGCACAGCAGCCCCGCCGCGGCACATCCGGGGAGCGTCCGTCCCCCTCGGCCCCTCGGGACGGGGACACGGCCCGGCCGCGGGCGCTGGGTGCCCACGGGTGGGGAGGGAGGACGGAGCAGCTCGCCGGGCTGGGCTCGGGGCCGTTCCCTGTCGTGCCCAGGCTGGAGAGGCGGCAGCACCGACCGGCTGTGCTAACCAGAAATACCGCGCGGCTTAGCGGAACTTCTGCGTTAAAAGGTTTTGGGAATAAGGTATAAAATGAGCGGCTGGGGAGGCGGGGAGGGAGGGGAGCCCCGGCAGACCCCGGCTCCGAGCACGCAGCCACGCTGCCCCCAAACCTGGAGCCGGGAAATGGTTTTGATTTTTTTTCCCCTTTTTTTTTTTTTAAATTGTTATTTAAAATTCAAATGTCTGATGTTCTTAAATTGAACAAATGATATTTAAAAAAAATATATCAGGCTTCAACATCTGCAGATTATGATTTGCATTTTGAAATTGGCTGCTTGAATTGAACAAGGATGAATACTGTCACTCTTCTTTCATTCGCTCCGTTTATTTAATGAAATGCTAGAGGTCAACCCTTTGTCCTTAAATTAGTTACTATAAAAATCTTTTTGTACTTTTCTGCTTGTTATGATGTCTTCTAAGCAGAAGAAAAGGTTGCCGTTAATTATGTCTTTGTTGAATATGGATATCTATTCGGAGTTAGTTAAACAGTTTCAAACAAAATTAGCATCGAGCAACTCGAAGGCCAGCTTTAGGTTGGTTATCAGGAATTTTTTGCTAAGAGAATGCTCTCCTGCAAGTGTGCATTATCTAATATATTCAGCTTTCAGTTGCTAATTTTTTTTTCCAGATGAAGATGGGCTTAATTGAGGTTGTGCTTTTAAGTTTGTAGAGCTCTTCAGCATCTCATACAAAAGCATCTAGAGGCTTTTCATTTGTCTTGAGTATGTTTTAGATGTACAAATATTATTTACTTTAAACTCTAAATCAAAAGGCGCGCTGTAACTATTTTAAATAAAACGTTATTCTCCGCTGAAATATATATATATATATAAATTCAAAGGGGGGCTTTTTTTCATTATCACTTCATTTACGCGAAAGAGCCGCTATTAGCAAATTTTAGGATAATGTTGCAGGAGCGGTTTAGTGGCTGGTCTGGAACAGGCGTTCAGTCACGTAATCTCCCTGCCAGAGACAGAGGCTGCGAGTTACGGCTGGCACGGGGCTCGGGCTCCGCGAGTGGCTCGCAGCCGAGCGCTCCGCAGGTGACACCGCGCTCCCCGGCCGGGCAGCCACGGCGCGGTTCCTCGGGGGCAGCCACCGGGCCGGGGCCGTGCCGCTGCTGAGGGCTTTGGGCCGCTTCATCCTCCGCTCTCCGCCAGTCCCAGGGCAGCCCGGGGTGGCCGTCAGGGGGTGACAGGGCTGGGGGGCTCCCGGGACGCCCACGGCCGAGGCTGCTCTCTGCCCGCACCGTGCCCCAGGGACCCGACAAAAAGCCTTTCCTTGGCCCCGGAAATGTTCCTTAACAAACCCTAACAGAGCAAAGCCCCTCGGCGGGTCACCCGCGCTGTGTCTGTGTCTGTGTGTGTGTGTGTGTGTGAGGCACCCAGGTTTCTCCTGTAACGGAGTGGGGAGCTGGGAACAGAGACAGGAGGAAAAGCTACAAGGAGGAAAAAAAAAAAGGAAAAAAAAAGAAAAAGAAAAAAGGAGATAATTTGGAAAAGCAATAGGAAAATATAAACGTGGTGGTAGCGGAGGATTAGTCCCAGTCATTGGAAATGCAAATGATCTCCGTGCTCGCTCCCAACATCTTTTTTCTAGGCTTGTGTTTCAGAAAGGATTTTTCTCTCGTTCTGTTTTTTCTCCCCTTTTCCTCCTCCTCCTCCTTCTCCTCAGAGCAGCAGCGCTGCTTTCCCAGCAGCATTAAATATTCCCCAAGCTGAGACGCTAACCTTGTAATGCTTTTAGGTATAACGTACAGATTTTTTTTCATTTTAAACGGTAGCTCGTAATGACATTGTGGAGTAGGGATCCCGAGTCAGCCTTATTATCGTGGCGTCTCCTTGAGCTGAACCTCTGAGAAATGTGAAGGGGAGACCTTTTGGAATGAACAAATCCTTTAGCTGCCTATAATTATTTATTAAAATAGGCGGCCGGGATAAAGGCCGGGGAGGGGGAGGGAGGAGCAGCATTCCTTTCGCTGGCCGTCCCTCCGTGCAGGCACACGTAGATGCACACCCGGGGAGCCAGCAGAGCCGCTGCCGTGGCCGGGCTGGCACTCCAGACATATAAAATACTGGCTGGGCAGCAGGAAGGACAAACCGTGCCCAGGTGGCACGTGTTTTTGTGGACCGAAGGGACAAGGCTGCGTCGGGGCACATCCCGCACCGCTGGGGAGAGGGTCTCACGGCAGCGCTGGGCAGGCTTGGGAGGAGTGCGGGGATGGACCTGTGCTTGTGGCGCATGGGGAGAAGGGAAGTAGGGATGGGAGCAGTGTTTTCCCACTCCGTGCGTGAGTGGTGAAAGCGGAACCATCCTGCTTCGTTAGCTGAGTAAAAGAAAGGCGAAAAAAAAGGGAACAAAAAAACCCCAAAACCCAAAACCCCAACCAAAACCCAACCAAAACCCCAGCCCAAAACCCACATCAAGCAAACGAGGGACACACGAAGCACGCAACCCCTCCAAAGCACCGAGCCAACCTTGCTGGGATTTCATGGAATGCTCGCACCGGTGGCCGCAGACGCGTCCAGCTCCGGTGAGCGGCCGCAGCAGCCGGGAGCGTTGCGGTGCTGCCGCGAGCCCCTCTCTCCCTGCGCCGGCAGAAATTTTATAAACTTCGGCTACTTAAAAAAAAAAAAAAAAATCTTTGGGGTCAATTTTCCACTTGTGCCTGTAGCTCTTGAACAAGTACTTTTATGGTTCCTCCTAGCACACAGGATTTATCTGCAGCTCTGTGAAGGGCTTTTACATTTAATCCAGCGCTGAAGTAGTAATTTGTCGCCGGCGCTCCCTAGCAGGCTTTTCTTTTAACTTAGCCGGGATGCGGGCCCTTTGTGCAGGCTAATCTGCGCCGCACAATGCCGGGCACCTCGGCGCTGCACCTCAGATGTCCTCGCCGGCCGAGCGAGGGGACGTGGCGGTGAGTGCCTGGCGGTGGGAAGGGGCTGGGGGGCCGGGGCCGCACCCACCGGCGGCGCGGGGAGCCCCGGCACCGCCGCGCTCCCGTCCCGACCCGCTCGGGAGCTGAGCTCTCTTTCCCACGTGTGCGCACGGAGCCGTCGCCGCACGGAATTCAGAGGAGCTCCTGCGCCTTTTCTGCAAAGCCTCTATATTTTGGGGGGTTTTTTTGCCCCCCCCCCCCCCCGTCCCCCCCAGTCCACTTGGATAACCACGTTTTTATATCGAATTTAAAGTTCCTCTTGCTTTGGGGATAGAGTGTTCGGGTTTGGTTTTGTTGTGGTTTTTTTTTTCCTGGAGGAGGCAGTGCTTTACAGGCTGTCCTTACGTATTTTTGCGGGGAGGGAGGGGGAAAAAATCGTGGTAAAGGAAGAGAACCTTTTACCAAATCTTTATTTTAATTGAAGCATCACGGTTTTTAGAATAATTTTTAAAGCGAGAGCTTCACCCTTCTGCCTTGCAGATGCCCGTCTTCTTTATTAAAAGTAGTACTGTTCCGATCCCAAGTGATGGATGAATATTTTATTCCAGATACGAAAACGTCTCGGGGACGTGTTTGGGCACAGTAGCAGCGCGTGAAATAGTGCCCGACAAATATGAAATAGTCTCTCATAAATAAAGACACAGAAGCCACGGTATTAAAAATGGGAGCAGCTCTCCCTGCCTCCCTTCAATCACGACGTTTCTGAGCTAGACCGGTGTCACAGGAGGCTTTCTGGTGACGGCTCGGGCAAGAAACGCTGCTGTATTCCCATGAATTATGCCCCCCGTACTTCGTACTCTGTCCGGGGGTAACTGGGTCCCTTTCCTGCGTCGGGTAAACGCCGGCGTCCAGCAGCGGCACCTCCCGCTCCTCCGGCGGCGCTGCTAAAAAACTCCCACGCCGCTTTCGGGGGCCGTGTGCCCCAGGCGCGGGCAGGGACAGTGGCCCCTCTGCCCTGCCCGCCGCCCTGGCACGGGCACCCCCGAGTGACACGGCCCGAGGCAGCCGCAGATCTCCCCGCCAGCCGCAGGGAGAGGGGAGCCCGCAGGTAGGGCGGCACGTGGGGAGCTTTATGGGGATGATTTAGTGAATATGAGAACGTATTTTGTGCTCCATTGTTTAGACTCAAGAAGGCATAAAATCTTTAACATCTATTTATCATGTAGCTATTTTAATGTAAACATTTGTCTATTTGGATGAAGTGTTTTCATTATTAAGCTAATTTCCACATGTTTCAGATAGACTGATGAGTTCGAAGCAGAGCACTTGCTGATGAGAAACGAAATTCGGCCGCGGCTCAGCCTGCTGTCAGATACATCTTCATTAGTTTTTGTCATTCACTGATGGCAAATGCTCTATAAATGAGATGACGATCAGGTCCGCCTTGATAACTTGCCTTATCTCATTAGTTTTCACATCAAAGTTAATCAGCAATGTGAATTGTAATTGCTGGAAGAGACAATGCAATAGATCACTCGGCCCTTTTTTTTTTTTTTTTTTTTTTCCTGCGTGGCATCTTGAAACATCGGCAGGCTGGTGTGAGTAGATAGGCTCCGAAGGAAAATGATGTGGAAAGCATAATAAGCAAGCTGCTCGGAATTAATGAGCTTACCCAATAAGAAAAGAATGACCAATCAATGTGAGCTGGGCAAATATAATTTAGGAATAATTGCTTGATTGGTTGTCTATAGTAGGCTGATTTGACCACACACAAGGATTAAGAATTAAGATGTCAAGGCAAAAAAATAATTTGGCAACTGAGGGCATGTAATTTTTTGTTCCCCTCCCTTTATGACTGAAAGCGATTGCTGTTTGATATGTTATTCCCCGGGAATGAAAACATTAGACGGACGCGCGCCGGTGGGTGGGGTTTTTCCTCTCCTTTATGCTCCTTTTATCATACAAGGTCTTTCAAACCTCGCCGGGGATATTGCGGTACGGGACGTTAAAAATGAATAGAGGAGCGGGGGGGCGGGGCGGGGGGGGGGGAATAAATAAAACGACAGAAAAGCCCCCAAACGTCTTCTTCGTCTGTGGGCGCCGCACGGAGAGGAGAGGGGGGCTGCGCAGCCGGCGCCGTGCCCGGTGTTTGCGGAGCCCGGCCGCCCCTCGCTCCGGATCCAAATCCGGGGCGCGATTCCTGCGCTACGCACGCTTTCCGTGTAATTTTTCCCCACAGCCATTGGCCAATTAGTAAAGAACCCTTATATTCTTCTATCTAAACTGTGGGGAAGGTTCAGCCAGAAGGTAAATTTGCTTTGATCTACATTACACCTAATTGAGTCACCACCAATGTCTCTATCCCAACATCAAGAAATGTGAAAATGTTAGATTATTTCACTGGGGATTAAACCTAATTTTCGCGTGTTCTGCATTAACCTATTAGGCTGACTCATCTGCATTGCTAATGCGGCTCAGGCAGCTGTCACCGCTAAAGAAAAACATGATCATGCAATCCTTGAACGAATGATTCCAGCTCTGATTAGTGTTAGTGAAGTTAGCTGAGCCCCGGCGATAAGGCAGGAAAATTCCCAGGTTGCCAATAGCTTTGAAAATTATCAGACTCCGGGCAAAATGTAGCCGGCGGCGCGCGGGGCCTCCCTCCGAAGGCGGCATTATTTAAGGCCGTCTCTTTCCGGGCTGCTCGCGGGAACGTGGCCGCTGCGGCTCCTTCCGAGGGGCTGATGCCAGGGGGTACGGATTTAAATGCTAATGGGAGGCGGCCCGGGCGCGGACGGGCCGCCGCGGGTTTTTCCCTGCCTGGCTGCGCTCGGGCTTTAACCGCGATTTCCAGACGGGGAGCGGCGGCGATGCCGGAGCGGCTCCAGCCGGGAGAAGGGGCTCGGGGGCCAGCGCCAGCCACGGCCCCGGGCTGGGCTCCGCTCTTTGTTCGCGGGGCGCAGGCAGCGCCGGCAGCTCCAGCCAGTCCTCATTCTAGCCATCAGATTTAAATAGGGGGGGAAAGCGGGGGAGGGGGGAAAAAAAAGCAACAATGGCCCATCCCCTTGAGACGGGAAAAAATTTAGGAGTGAGTTATCCCCGAGCGGTAGAGCCGGGAGCCAATTTAATCCGATTAGCGCCCGCCGACAATGGATGCTCCTCGCCCATTGTGGACAGAAGCTTTCGCTTTATTTGTTTCCATTAGCCAAGCGTCCAAGATATCGGGAAAGTGGAATTTTGCCCCGACGGCCGACGAAGAAAACAAATTGAGAGAAATCGTCTAAAGTGTCAATGTTGATCTTTCGGCCCTGTGTGCGCAGAGGACTCGCTGAGTGCCCAAAGTTCGCGGCTCCCCTTGCTGTGCGCTCCTGGCGCTTCCCCGTGGCAGGGGGTGGTGGCGGCATGGTGGGAGCGCAGGGCAGGAGCTGCCGGGGGGAACGCAGGGGTTTCGGGGCGGAAAAGACTCCGAGCTTTGGCCCACCGAACCACAGCGCGGACAGGGAACGCAGCAGGGCTCGGAACCGGTAGGCTCTGTCCGCTCCTGCAGCTCCCAGCCCCTTGGCGAACGCAGGCGTGGGCAGAGGCTCCTTGCGTGGGGAGAAGCTCCTTTTGGCCCACTCGCCGTGCCTCCTGCCGTGTCCCGGCTCACCGCCCGGTGCGGCCCCGCGACAGCTGTGGCATCGCTCAGCCTCGCCGCGGCTCCCCGCTCCCTGCGTGACCGCGGGGCCCTGCTGCCCGGGCTGCGTGTGGTGCTGCCGGGATTCCCTCCGGCTCAGGTCGGCTTCGTGCTGCCCCTCGAGGGCCCTCCGAGAGCACCGAGCTGCTCACGCTTCCCTCTGGGCCTGCTGGGTCCCGCCGCTGGCCGCGCCGGTGGCGTGGCCAAAGCGGGCGGCTTGCCATGACCAGCCCTGGCTTGCTGCAAGGCCTGCTGCGTTCTCCTCGCTCTCCGGGAGAAGCAGGATGCCCCTCGGTGCTGCCCTGCGCATCCGAACGCCGCAGGCGTCTGTCCCCAAGGGCTCTGGGAATGCCACACCGGAAATGTCCGAGCCCGCCGGGCAGCGAGGGGCAGGATGGAGGTGGACACCGAGGTCAGCCCAGGGTGACCTGTCCCCTCCAGATCAGCACCGCTGGCGTTCGAACACGACCTTCGGAGCCCCAGGGAGTCCAAGGGGAACGGGAGGAGAGGGGCGCATGGCAGCAGGGGAGCACTCCCTGCCCCAAGGGGCCTTCCTGGGGGGCCCCCACCATGGGCTAGCAAGCGCCGGCCGGGGCAGCTCGGGTGGTGCGAACCACAGGATGTGGGGTTTTACCCCCGAGCCCTTTGCTGCCTGGAAAAGCAGGGACCCGCTGAGAAGAGAGCTGTGCTCCCGGCGAAGGTGCCAAACTGCAGGTTGGGAGAGGCGCGTGCTAACATGCCGGGCTCCCAGAGTAGCTACAGACCGGGATCCTGTCCTGATCCGCATCCTCACAGGTCGGGGGGGAGCTTCCCTGAGCACCCATCCCTCTCCCCCCCGGGCGGTGCTGCCCCGTGAGCGACAGCCTTGTCTGGGAAAAAAGGGTCGGGGGGAATGGTTCCCCAGAGCTACGCCACGAAAGGTGCTTCTTATCCTAAAATGGGATTTTTTTTTTTCTTTTTTTCCCTCCCCTCCATTCCAGTGAGCGGCTGCAGGTGTCAACTGAGCAAAGTCAGGATCAGCTGCGGTTAGTCCAGAGTACACTCCGTCCACGTGCAGAATGTTCCGGAACAGGTATTATTTCACTTTAAATTCACGTCCCGTCTTATTCCAGAATGTTTTCCCCGTGTGGAGGAGCACTTGGCTGGCGTCTCTGCTTGCTGCCGTGCTAGTGATAAGATGGATTGGCTGATCTAATAGGTCTTTTCAATCTCTGATTTTGAAAGCTAAGATTGGGAAATTAATTTCAGAAAGGTCAAAACAGAGCAAGGCTATCCTGCTGCTGTGTGATGGATCCTATTTTTTTTTTTTAAATCTGCCTATTGAAGGGGAAGGTTAGTTATTCAGCATCCTGCAAAAGAAAGAAATAAATAAAGCGAGCCGAGGCACACAAAAGTGTATAGATCTGCTGACCCATTCGCAATCCGCAGCTAATGAGAGCGCCGGCGAGCGGGAGCGCTGAGAGGCTGCCGAGCCGGGGGCACCGACCCCGCGGGCGGCGAGCGGGGTGTCCCCTCCACCCGCCCCGCGCGTGGCCACAGCCCCGCGGCCGCGGTGGCCTGAGCCTGGGAGGTCTGCTCCCACCCCGAGGAAATCCCAGGGGTGTTCACAAAAAATCCAGCCCGGGGCACCGGGGGGGACGGAGAGGGGCAGCGGCGTCACGCTCGGGTCGCGGGGAGGTTTGGGGGGTTGTGCCGTGGGTTTTTAGTGTGGAGGCAAACAGAAAGCTGCGAAGGAAAGGTGGGGGGGAAGGGGAAAACCAAGGCTTCACACAGGTGTTTCCCTGGTTTTCACTTGTTCTCTTCCAACAGTAAAATGGAAAGTAAATTGCTTCAGTGGTTTTAAAACCCGGGGAGCTTCCTCTCTCCCCTTCTCTTCTTACAGATGGGTATGTGAGGGTGGGTTTTGGGGAGCAGGGAGAAATCCTCCGGTTTCCGTAGCACCCATTACAGCCTGCCCTGTCCCAACAGCCTGGGAAGGTTGTGCCGTGCCTGGGAGCTGCCACCTGCGAGAGCCCTGGTGGCTGCTGTGCCTGGGATGGCCGTGCAGCCCCGCATCCCGGTGGGATCCCGGTGGGGTATCCCCCAGGGGCTGTGGCAGGGAGCGCTGGGGCGAGGGACAGGCCGAGGCAGCTGAGGAACTGAGCTGCAGCCAGTCCAGGCCTCGCTCAGGGCCCCTTTCCCTGATTTAAGGACAGGCTATCATCCTGTGAGCACTAACCTGGCTCTCCTCGGAGCAAACCCAGAGAATTCCACTCTGGAGATGGGATCCTGACTGGAATACCGAGCCACCGCAGCGGTAATTAAAAAGGCAGCATTAATCATCTCCGGTGTAATTCGCCCCCGAACCTGTATGAGCCAGTGTCACTTCACAGTTCCCTCCTTACAGACAAACGCGAGACCCACATGGACCCGGGGGTGTCCCAGCCGTCCCTGGAGCTCTCCACTTCCCGCCTCTCCTGTTGCTCTCTGCGGTCAGCTGAGCAACAAAACCGAAACAGGAACCGTGGGTGAAATAACTCTCTCCCAAGGAGGATTCTGCTCCCAAGGTCAGTAGTAAGTGGTAATCATTACTTACACAAACGACTCGATTTCTTTAACACACCAGGCCACACACCGGAGGTGAAGGATAACTGGGGCAATGGATTGCACGTCTCATTCTGAACACCAGACGCCAAGGAAAACGCTGGGGCGCGCAGACCCGTCTGGGTTATCCTTTGCCGGCAAAGAATCCCGAGGAGGTTTGACTGGACCCCAGGGCACCTCTGTAAACAGGACTGAGCTCCCCGCAGCAAGGGCTGGGGAAACTGCCAGGCATCACTTGGCCCGCCCTTTCCAAGGTTTCCCTCACCGCTCCTTCCAGAAGCACTGGGGCAACTCGCACGGGAAGAGGCTTCCATAGTCCCAAACACATCCCGCTTCCCAAAGCCGATACCGGAGTTAGGCGCGGATTCATCCTCTAGCTCCCAGTGGCTCGGGGGCTGCTCGGGGCCGCGCGTGGGGCCGGCCGTGCCCTCGGGGCGTGCACTCAGCAGGCTCTGGGAAGGCTTTGTAGGGACGCGTGTGTGGTCCCCACACGCACGGACAGGGCGCTGCAGAGCCCCCCGGCCCGGAGCGGCTCCCTGTCCCTGCAGCGGCGTTCCCTCCGAGAGCAGGGGCTGCGGTGGGAGGCAGGAGGCTTCTAACAGCGGTTTTGGCTCTTTACCGCTGCCTAGGCAGGGCTCGTTCCTCCCTGCCTGCGGAGACAGGGCCAGGGCTGCCACTGAGCAGGGTTCTCCCCGCATTTTTGGTCTTTCGGCCTATTTTAAAAGCCCTTCTGTGATAGAGAGGAGCTGGGCAGAGCTCTCGTACCGTGGGATTTCTTCCTGTAACTTTCAGAGGAGTTTTCCCCAAGTTCTCGTATTCCTCCCCTATGAAAGTGCGTCATTCCCTGCAAGAGAATCCGGTACTCAAGCTTAGGGTCAGAAAGGCGCTTGAGGCTTTACTGTCCTTTCTCTTTTTTTTTGTGTGTGTTGTGGACTTTTTCAAATTCAGCCGCTGCTGAACCGTACAATTGGAGCGTTTTATTATCGTTAACGTAACACCTTCACATCGAGCGTGCGCTGGCACGGAGGAACACGGTAATTCCTGGCGAGGGAGCCACAAGGGCGTGGCTCTGTTGGCACGGCCCGGGGACGAGCAGCGTGTGGGCCACGAGCTCCCCAAAAGCCATCCTTGCTGCAGCATGTGCTGGCTTGTGGCTTGAGCTGCTCCATCGGGATCCCTCACCCTGGGAGGGTCCCAGCTTTCCTGGGAGCCCTGCCCTGGCTGCGGCCCCCACCCCAGCGCTGCTGTGCGGGCGGTGGGTCCTCAGCCTTCGGCAGATCCCGGGAACGCTGGGGGGAATAGCCATAAACCCCATTTAAATAGGGAGCTGGTGGGAGGGGAGAGGGGAACATTTATTACCATCTAATCCCGCTCAGCTTTTCTACACCATATGTCTGAGCGGCAGAACATGTGAAATGTGTACTAATTACTCTGCCTGTGTCATGTGTGTATATTTTATATGCAGTCCCTGACCTTTTTGTTAATAACTTCACATTATATTCATTGACCTGAAACAAATTGAATTCAGTGGCACTCACTCCAGAATTGAATTACATAGTCTTCTTAATTGGTCTCTTATTTAAATGTGGAAAAGTAACAGTTTACCACCTGTAATTATTTTTTTCCTTAAGAAATTCCTGTGGAGAGCGCCCGTGTGCGTGCCCGTGCACGCGTGCTGGGCTCGCGTCCGGGGGGCAAATTCTCATGGGGACCCCAAGCCCGGCCGGCACCGTGGGGCAGAAAGAGACCCCCCGAAAGTTCCGTCCCTTCGAAGCGAGACCACCCGTGAAAGCGCGTGGAGGCCCCGGCACAAGCTGCCCCGCTGGGGGAAAGGGCAGCCCCGGGCCAGCAGCTCCGCCCAGCCCCCAGGAGCCAGCATTCCCCGCTCTGCCGGCTCCCATCCCGGCGCCGAGCACGGCGAGCCGAGGTGGGAGCGCAGGTGCTGCTCTGGGAATGCCGACCCGCCGTGGGAGAGAGCCCGGCCGGCTGGAGTCTGCGCTCGGCTTTCATCCTTCCGAGGCTGAGTTAATTGCCGAAGCCGCGAGGAGGAGACTTACTCTTTACTTACTATATTTAACTTAAAAATGCAAATGTTATTAGTGTCCCGATCAGCGATAAGAGTGCCTTTGTGCCAGGCTTTAACCTCCATTAGGGGGGATTAGGAGAACGTATCCACATTGGCATTTTCCAAGTGTCACTGTGACAGCACTTGCTGCACAAATGCCTGGCTGTCACACTGAGGTTTATCACCAGGTTTTTTCCTGCGAATGCAGACTAATAAGCCCAGAAATTACAATTGCCTCCCTGCCGAATCTGTGATAGGCGGAAATAATGATATCAGTGCCCTGCTAATCTCCTGCCTCCGCGCTTGGCACCAGCCTATTGAGTCACCTGTCATACGCCGCTTTGATGAGGCGAATTCAATCTCTCAGCTATAATGACAATGGAGCCATTTTAATGTTTGGAAATGATTATGTGAAGGTTTCTCTTTGCTCTGTCTTGGCAAGCAAACCGGGTCAGCGTTCCGGCTGTGTCTCCCGCCGCCGCTAACGACTTGGAAGGAGCCGGCCTGTATTAAGTGAATATGCCAAGTTATGAGAAAGGAGATGCTGAAGGCAGCTGGAGGGGGGAGGAGACTCCCTTTTTATTTCCTTTCTCACAGCGAGCGTGAGCCCGAGAAGACGCTTCACACGCACACACGAGCGTCTCCCACGCGTCCGCGGCGCCTGGCGGGCCGCGAGAGCTCCGCGCGCGGGCAGCCGCAGGCTCCTCGCCCCAAAACCCACCCGGGAATCGCTGGCTGGCTTTGCACAGCAGGCTGCAGGGAGCCGGCTCAGCCAGCAGACCGAGCTCCCAGACCTGCTGCAGGCCCTGCAGCCTGCTGGTGTGTTGGGAAGGGGGCTGCTGGGGAGCTGCAGCCGGGCCTGGCTGGGCAGCCACGGAGAGGGTCTCCCACACAGGATCCCTGCCTGGCTGCCCCCATCAGTTCAGTTTGTGGTAGAGGCTCCGAATTTCTCCTTCTCTCGGGTGTCTCTGGGTGTGAGACCGGGTCACAGCCCGCCTTTGAACAGCAGCTGAAACACTTGGTTTGTTTATCTGAATATGAAAGGAAAATAACTGCGTTTCCTCAAGCTGCCAGAGCTCCCAAATTCACGGAGGAAGGCACCTCCAGCTGGACGAGGGCTTAAGTCACCTTGGAGGAGTTCAGGGTCTGTCAGAGCCTGCTGCTGGAATTTCACAGGTTGGGTACAACCTGGGGACTCTCCACGCTGCCCAGACTTCCAGCGGGATGGGCTCTCCCTGGTGTGTCTCTCTGCCAGGATCCTGTGACGGGATGCGGGTGACGTGGCCACGGCCAAGTCCTGCAGAGAGGCTGGCACGTCCTGGCGGGAAGCGATGCTTCCCACACGGTTCTGCCGCCACCGCCCCGAGGCGCCTCTGGCACTGAGGTGTGGCAGCCCCAGGCTGGGCGGGTGATCTCTGCCACCTTCCCTCCGGCCTCCCCTGCCAGGGCACAAGTTTTCATGGATACGACATTGGTTTTCCGGGGTCTTGACCAAGTCTTGGCCAGGGGAGGGATAAAGCAGCAGAATTTCAGATGTCAAGCTTTTATTAAGGCCAGCGCTTGAGGCCGGCCCTGGATGGGTGCGCTGGGCCGCTCTTCAGCGGGTGAAAGGCAATCGTTGGGCTGGAGAGAGAGGACAGAGCGGAACCCCATTGACCCACGCCGTGCCGGGAGCAGCGCCGAGCCCCTTTCGCCGAGGGCCCTTGCGAAGAAATCTTTTTTATTAGAGCTGAGTGCTGAAATTATTTCAAGGAAGTGATTATCTGCCTAATAACCGTGCCCGCGCGAGCGACTGCCAGGGATAGAATTACGGCAGCGGATTTGGAGAGGGGCTGAGCAGGCGTCGAGCCAGCGGCGGCACGGGCGCACGGGGCCGTCGCCTCGTGCGCGTTTGTAGGGATGCTCCCGGCGGGAGCTTGGCTCTGGTCGCTGTGGCGGGAACGGGATGGGCGGTGGGCTCGATGCCGGGACGCCCTTCGGTTTTGGGTGCATCCTCGCCATCCTGGAAGAGCGTGGCTTGGGCTTGGGCGTCACCCCGCTCCCCTGCCAGCCTCGTGCCTGCGTGGCGGGGGAGCAGGGTGCCACCAGCGCCGCGCAGCCCCACGTCCGTCTCCCCTAATTAAGGCAGCCAATCTAATTAGGGCGGCGCCCCGCGCGGCCGCCCCGCGGGGGCGCATCAAAGCCGGCGTGGGGCGCGCGCGCGGGCAGCGCAATTACCCAAGTTAAGAAAACATCCCTGTAATTAGCCAGGCAACTCCGAGCACAAGGAATGGAAATTAGTCACAGCGCAATAAATTAGTCGGTGCATATATTACGTGCCGGGAGCACCCCGGGGGCCTCCTGTTTGCAAGGCTTTGGTTTGCAGCCCCATGCCTCTCAATAAAGCATTCATCCCTAGGTGATTATGTGCCGGCAAAAGGAGTTTTTAACTGAATTACAAATTTTCTTTTCTAATTCTTTTGTAGGCAGAATTGGGATCCCTCACTTTTCTCTCTCTCGCGCTTTTTTTTTTTTTTTTTTGAAGGTCCAGGGAGCAAAGCCACTTCCCTCTCCCCCTTCAGCTAATAATTAATTTTCAGCTTTTCAGGGTGCTTCAAGACCCTGCATTGTTTGCTTTAATTAGGAGCGGTAGTTAAGGAACTATTTCAGAATCCCTCCCCAGTTTTGAACTATTTTAGCTGTCGTTTCTTTCCTGGGGGAAGAAAAGGGGAGGGCAAAGCAGGAAATTGGACTGTAGCAGCACATAACATTTGCATCAAAATAATACAGCTGGCAACAGAAAATCACAATCACATCACTCAGAAGGAAGGAACAGAATACAAATTAAAGGAATAATGTAAATTTTTTGCCATTAAGCTTCAATGACCATTTGAAATGGTGCAAGGCACAAAGGTTTTGATGAGCATCATCCAGTTTGATTATTCATACTTGTGCTTCTGCTTGAATTAAAGTAGGAGTGCTAGAGCCTGTTAGAGCAAAATGTTTGAATTGGTAGTGAACTCTCACCTTTACTTGCATCCATTTACTTTTCAAATGAATACCAGATAAGTTAGTGCATTTTATAATCGGCCTGTTTTCCAGTGAGTGCTGTCATTACATACCAATTTCTTTTAGAAGTGCTTCCTAAGAAACATTAAATACTTACAAATAAGGATGTGTCCATCACTGGCAGCAGCCCTCTCCGAGCGGGGCGCCGCGGCAGGTTGTGCGTCCTCCCTCCCAGGGCCCTGTGTGGCTTCTCCGGCCCTGTGTGGGGCTGCCGGTGGCGTCTGACCCGGGTCGGGGGCTGCCTGTGGGCTCCGGGCAGGGGTCCAGCCCTGCTGCCCACACCCTGCCCGGCCAGGATGGCCTGGCCTGGCTGCTGACAGGGGTCCTGGGATGCTCTGCTCTGCTCTGCTCTGCTTGTGTCACCCCTGTGACAAACAGGGCAAGGGCCCCAGCCCACGATCCAGAAGCTCCCGGTTTCACAGGGAAGCGCTGCCCCGGGCTCAGGGAAGGCAAAGGCTGAGCCAGGCGCTCCTACTGATGGAGGCGTTGGTGTGCGGGTGCTGCAGAGCCCCGTGCAGGAACATTCCTGCCAGGCTCTCCAGCAGCAGCTATGGGAGGAAAGAGCACGGCCAGGAGCTCTCCCTCCACTCCCAGCCTGCAGCTTTCCCCCCTGAGCAATTGCTGCTTTATCCTGGTTCCAGCACTCGCAGACGTGGGGCACGGATCGCTTGCAGAGCGGACAAACGAGAGGAGAGACCAGTACTGAATGTGGGTTTTCAGGTGAAAATTCACATTCATCCATGTCAATAACTATGGATGCAGGGGAAAAGCAAGGAGCAGTAGGGCCAGGTAGCAGGAGCCAGCCTGGAGAAGCTCCCCTGGGGCCTGGTCTGACCAGTGTGAGGGGCTGGCAGGTTTGCCGGGTGCCCCCAGAGCAAAACCAGCCAGATGTCTGTCTGTGGGCTTAATGGCCTCAAAAGTTGCAGCAGGAGAGATTTAGATTGGCTATTAGGAAAGGTTCCTGCCCCAGAAGGGCTGCTGGGCCCTGGAACAGGCTGGCCTGGGCAGTGGGGGAGTCACCATTCCTGGAGGGGTTTAGCAGGGCCTGTGCGGATGTGACACCTGGGGATGTGGCTTAGCGGTGGCCTTGGCGGTGCTGGGGGAACAGCTGGACTCGATCTTGGAGGGCTTTTCCAACCTAAATGATCCCATGGGCTCCTGGAAAAGCCAAAAGGCAGACTCAAAACCAGCGCAGAGAATCCCAGAAAGATTTGGGTTGGAAGGACCTTAAAAGCAGGGACTCCTCCCACTCGCCCAGGCTGCTCCAAGCCCCATCCCAACCCTGGCCTTGGACCCCATTCCGGGGATGGGGCAGCCACGGCTTCTCTGGGCAACCCTGATTTGCTCAGTAATAATTAGGTTACTGCTGGCGCTGCCGCTCAGAGACATCCTCCGGCTCCATGCGCTCGGAGATGTCAGCAGAGCTCCTGTGGGCTGGCAAACACCCGCTGCTGGCCCAGCGGGAGCTGCGGGATGTCTCACCCTGCCCCGCTCCGGGGCTCTATAAAATGCCTTTTATTGAGATGAGGGAGGGGGAAATCAATGCGAGCACACATCAAACCCGAACAAACCTCCGGTTCAGCAATCCCCGAGCAATCCCTCAGGAGCCAATGAAGGCCGGGTTATTTAAATGAGAAAGGCCGGGGATGAATGCCTGCCTTTGTCCGGGCGCTTCCCCAAGGTGATCTGGGTTAAACCCGTGCTCTCAGGGTTAATTATCAGCCGCTTTTCTTTTAAAAATGTTTTTTTCCTTATTGACACAGGGGGGCTGATTTATGTAATATCCATCATAATTCCCAGATTTCTGTAGATTACAAGGTTACCCCCACGCACCGCTCTGCCGGCGGAGGGGCTTCGCGCTGGCCTCCCGCCCCGCTCCGGCCACCGCCGCCCGCCCTCCCGCTCCCTGGCCCCTCTTCATGAGGGATGTTTAAGACGCGGGGCTCCGGGGTGCAATTAAAACCAAATAAAACAAAAAGGCGGCGCGGAAAAGCGCAGCCCTGCGCTTTCCTTCCGCCTTCTCCCCCGCCTGGTGTCCGTGCTGCCGCTCCAGCCCGCCAGGGATGGCTTCGGGGGACCACCAGCCCCGGCCCAGCGGAAGCCCAATCCCGTTCTCGCCCCCAGCTGGGGGGAATGGCCCATGGGGTCACCTGTGGGGTCACAGCCCTGCACATGAGCCTGGGGCTGCTGTGGGGTCTCTCCTGTCCCCGTCAGTAGTTTGACAAACCAGCTGAGATCCCGACTGGGATCCAGCTCTCCAGAGCAGGTGTCCCGAGCCTGAACACCCCGGTCCTGGGGAAAGGGAGCGATGCCCGACCCCGCCAGTCCCGGAGGTTTGAGACGCCCCAGTAGTGCTGAGGTGGTTTCCCAGTGCCCGGGCACCGGGAACAGGAGCAGGGCTGGGCTGGCAGGCGAGGGGAGCTCCTGGCACACGCGGCACCACGGAGACTTCGGGAAGGAGCGTTTCCTCGGGCCTGGCTGCTCCACGTTACTCGTCTCGCCATACTTATTTTTCCCCCCCCCATCCTCAGGTTTTCTGCCACTGCCCTCCCTGCCCAGTGCTTCAAAGCCACGCTGCCTTTCCAGGCCCTTTTCCATGTCCTTGTTTTCCAGCCTGCATGTGGGCAACCACAGATTTCTGACAAGGCCGAGCGCGTCCCTGCCGCAAACGGCGGCTTTCAGGGATCATTCCACTCGACTGGCTGAGAAGAAAACTGCTCTGGTAGAAACTATGTCATAATAGTTGGGAACTGGATAACAGCACCCCGCTGCCAGGCCTGGTCTATTCTCCTGCGCCAGCATGGGGAATTGGTCTCCACCAATGCAGAAAATGGAGCTGGCTTTTTGGGAAGGTTTAAAATCCAGAGGCTCTGGAGTCACCAGGTGATTGTTTCAGTAATATTTCTGTGTCCAAGCCAGCACTTTCATTCCAGGCAGTGCTGGTCTGCAAAGCAAACGTCCCACAGGATCCAGCCAGAGCTCCCCACTAAGGTTTGACTTCGGCCTTCAGCTCCCCACGGCAGCACGGCTGCAGGTGGGGGGGAGGGTGCCGCTGCCTCTCAGGAGTGACCGAGTGGTGAAGCCTAAGAGCAGCAGCCTGAGCGATGATGAGAGGAGTGACCCATGCTCTGGATCTGCTCAGAAATCGAGATCTGCCTAGGTTTGCCTTGGAAAGGCAGGAATGAGGGGGCCGCCAGAGAGTGAGGGCTGGGCGTCGCCGGTGAGGGCCTGGCACAGGGTGGCAGAGCGGGGCCGGAATAAACCCACGTGCCCGTGTCTGGCTGGCACATGTGGCACTCCAGCCCAGCTGGCACCCCGGGAAGAGTGTCTGGGCAATCTGAGGAGTTGGTTTAACCCCGGGTCTCCGGTTTGGTCCTCCAGGGGAGGAGGTGCGGTCATCGCACAACGCCCGCCCGCAGAGCTCGCAGCGGGTCCCTCCCGGTGGCTCCTGGCAGCATCCCAGCTGGAGGCCACTGGAGAAGTGAGGTTCTTCCATGATCCCACGCCAGCTCTCCTGGATGCTGCAGCCATCCCCGCACAGTTTGCCACCTCTCCCTTTTCCTGGCGCGCTTTGCGCAGCTGGAGTTGGCTCGTGCAATACATGGACGAGGTTCAAAAAACATGACTCCTCTGAACTTTTTAACCTTACACGAAAGGGAGGAATTCTAAGAGCAATGGGTAAAATTCAATTAACTGAGATGACAGAAAATAATCTACTGAGCGCGTACATCAGGCAATTGGAGGCTTTCATACCTTTCAGAAAGGAAATAACCTATTTCTTCCCTTGTTATCTAATGACACAGGAGTTTATTTCTCTGGAAGCAGTTACAAATCTACCTAATGGGGCCTAAATGCTGTTGCCAGGCAATTAGGGGGTTCATTGTGTGCCTAATTCTTTCATTTCCGCGGCGGTGCGAGGGTGGTGGTGGTGGCGGGCGCGCCGTCCCTGGGCCACGCTTGCACGTGGGCACGGGGTGTGCCCCCTGAGCCTTCCCGGCGTGGAGCACACCTCTGGCTCTGGGCGAGCCTGTGTGTGCTCCATGGCTCTGCCCGGGGCACTCCTGGCTTTGTCACGCTGACTTACTCGGTGTCTGATCCCTGAGTTATCCCACTCCTCTGAGCTGACTGCCTCTAAATGCTCCTGGCGCGAACCCTCCGTGCAGCTCGGGCGGCCTTTGGTTATGAATGAGCGCGGAGACACACGCAGGGGTATTATTTATCTAAAATATATAAGCAGGAGGAGTCTCCATAAATCACAGGCTGCTATTATGCTGGGTTCATGACAGCCATATCTTTGTTTTTCTTTTGCCACGGAAACCCGGAATACATTAAACACGCCAGGCCTTGGAAAGGGACCTTTCAAACCTGTACAGTCGCTCTATTTATCCCATTCCTTTAGCATCCAATATCTGACGTCTCTTCTACAAAATCAATCTTAAAATTAGGATTTAAGCCAGAATTTATGGCAGGAAGCTCCTGTATCTGCCTGTAGGAGTATTGTTGTTTACAACCTGAGGAACGGGGTGGTTAATCCTGGAGGAAGAGCCTTTGGAAAGCTGCTTTACATTGGGCTCTGCTCACATCAGGCCTGCTGGGGAGCACTGGCAGGCATGTAGGCAAGGCTGTGCCTGGACCAGGATGCTGCAGGAGGCCCAGGATGCTGTGGGCGCGTCGCTGCCCTGCGGTGGCACCTCACAAGATGGTTCCAGAAGGCCCCTGCTTGGGCTGCGCTAATCAAGGGCTGTGCCCAACAGTTTACTGCAGCATTTAATTAAACAAATTTACCTTTCGAGGGAAAATCCACGGCAAGCAATTTGGGTTCTGGTGTATCAGAGCCTTTTTTGAGGTTACTAGTGCTTTTAACCACTGTCTAAAGTGCAGGCGGTGTTAATTAGCATATTTAGGATTAAGTAGATTTAGCATGCAGTAATCATTCCCTAATTCAGTAAGAACTATCTCTGGTGAATAGTGGACATTAATGACAGTTGCAAGAGCTTAGATATTACATAATCACTAATTACATTCTGCACAATTAGCGGAGACTCCTCAGCGTGAATGGCTAATGGCTGATTTGTGTCAGCAGCCTGTTCTGGCTGTACAGAAATATAAACAGTCTGCATAATGTTCTGAGGGAATTAGCATAGGGAAGGAGGTTATCCGCAGAGGTGGGAGGCCGGGGGAGCACTGATGGATGGGGTGAGCCTGGAGCCAGCGTCGTGCCTGGACACACGCCTGCCCTTCCTCAGGAATGACCTGAAAATGCCGCCACGCGCTTCGAGGCTCTCAGCTCTTGTGGGCAGAGGGCAGATCTGGCACCCAGGCGCCTCTGAGGGAGTCTGGGGTGTTCCGCTGAGTTCTGAGCGAAGGGGTGCAGAGCCGGCCCCCGCAGCCGAACCCCGAGTCCTTGGAGGCCTCGTGCTCCGAGCTGGGGAGGGAGCAGCTGGGAGTGACACATGGCCAGCCAGGGCAGGAGCGGGGAGCAGCGACCTGGAAGTGCTGCTTGGTTTGTTTGGGGGATTTTTTCCATCACTCTGTCTCCGGAAAATACAAATGTGGCGGTGCCTTGCCCTGCCGCATTCAGCATTTCCTCACCATTAACCATTTCCCAAAAGGATGAAGAGGCTGAATTTTGCTGCGCGCCCATCACGTGCGCCGAAACTGCCCCTCAGGGAGAGGGCCTTCCCTGGGCAAACCTTTCAGGGATTTGGCGGCGGTGAGGTGGCAGGCAGGGGAACCAACCCGTGCTCCATTGATTCTTAGTGGTGTTTGGATCAGGTCCACGGGTTCTTACGAGCAAATTCAGGCTCCCACGTTTGTTGTGTGATTAAAATGAAGGAAAGCAGTATTAAGCGGAGGGAATTGTTTTGGACAAATCCCAAGCTGGAGACGGGCACTGGGGCCCTATACCTTGAGGTACTGGGTGTTTTAAATTAAGATTGCATGCGGTTTTAAAAGGCATTGTCAGAGCAAAAGCAATTTAACAAAAGGCAATGTATCTGACGGCGACTCTCCTGTCTGCCAAGTGCTCTTCTCCGCGAGCGCATTGTAGGGACGCAGATTACATCTCCTGAATATTTTTGTCTGTCGCTCGGTTCATTTTCATAATAATAACTCGCATCCGTCTCCATCCTTTCATGTTGAAGGGTTGCAAACTATTACACAAACACACCACCCGCTCCTGATGCAGCCGCCTCCCTCCAGGGGACAGCCCGGCGGCTTTCTGCAGCGGGGAGCGGGCCGTGGCCGCCCGGGGGGATGCTGACCCCAGCGGCCTCTGCTCGGGGTGGGGACAAGGCGTTCTGGGGAGCCCCTGCCTGCAGCACACCCCACCTTGTGCCTCCAGCACGGACCTACGGGTGCGTGGCTGCTGGGGAAGCACGGCGTGGGCGAGTCCCTGTCCCGCCTGTGCCTGGGGGGGCCCGCAGAGGGGACACGCGGTGCCCAGAGAAGCCGTGGCCGCCCCGTCCCTGGGAGCGTTCCAGGCCGGGTTGGAAGGGGCCTGAAGCAAGCTGGGATAGCGGGAGGTGTCCCTGCCCATGGCAGGGGGTGGAACGAGACAGACTTTAGGGTCCTTCCAAGCCAGACCGGTCTGGGATTCCGTGTGTGAACGAAAACATTTCCTTCAGACACATTTCGTTCAAAGCCCCCGCAGCCTCAGCGAGGCTGCAGCACGCAAGCAGCTGTGCCCCGTTCCACGCCACCAGGCAGGGATCAGGGAGGCTTTATAACATCTGCAGTGCTGTTTCCCGACAGCTGGGACGTTCAGAGCCGAGGCTGAAAATACTGGCCTTTGGGTGCCTCCTGCAGAGACCCTGCTTTTTCACCTCTGCGGGGCTGGCGGCCAGGCCGGTGTGAGGTGGGGGTGAGGCCAGCAGGGCTTCTCCTTGGTGCGCCGGGGAGGAGCAGCTCAACAGGGCGGACGCAGCACGGAGAGCATCGTGTCCAGTTGGGGGTCGCTCAAAGCCACGCTCCTCGGTGGCACCGGTGGCTTCTCCGCAGCAGCGACCGCGCGCGGCGCATGCTGCGCCCTGCCCGCCGCCGGCCTCGGAGCCTCCGGGCTCCTCCAGGCCTGGTGCTGGGGGCTGGGGACAAGTTGCAGGCCATGGCGTGGGGCAGCATTTCCCTAAGTGCTGTTTGCCGAGGCAGGTGCTATTCCTTACATTATCGCCAGGACATTTAAATCTCACTGATTGGCATTGTTGTCTCAAAGACGGTGTTTTTCCTGCTGAGAAACTGCATTAGATCGGCGAAACGGAGCTCATTTCCATTCACTCAGCAGTCTCTCTAGAAATGACATGCAGTGCTTGAAACTGTTTATTTCCAAATTCAGGCCTCCTCCGCATCAGTCATCAGCTTCAATTACCAGTTTTCCGGAGCCGAGCCATCAGGCAGTCTGACACGAGGGTCCAACCTAATTCCCACCTTCTCCAAAGTCAAGAGCATAATGTGCAGATGAAAAGGTGGAAAATAGCCTGGACTTCATTAGCATGCAGAGCCCGGCTGTTCATTTGCTTGCTGCGAATGGAAGTTCTGACACTCGGCGCCTTCTGCAATATGAGAAAAGTCCTCTTCAGAGTATATGATGTCCTCGCCAGCCAGCAAAGGTCATCAAAAAGGCAGGCGCTGACCTTGCTCCCTGCTCTTCATGACTAGTTTATTGATTCCAGGAACACCTCATTACATGCCGGATCAACATATTATTGCCATGTTCAGCGGCTGAATTGTTTACAAGTGTCTTTATAACCAGCAAAAAGCCTTCCGGATGATGCATGACTACACTCATTTGGATGTGACCTGCCAATTAGATGTTATCCGATCCGGTGCCGTGTGTCCTGATCCCTGACCGGGCCCGCTGCCCTGCATCAGCGCGGGCCCATTTACTACTTCTTTCGAACGGCTCTTTGGCAAAGTGTCCATTAGCCTGTCAGTCTGTAAATATTTTATTTTTTTTTTGCCTCGGCGGCAGAGGCGCCGCCGGCGCTCCCGCTCCGTCATTTGGTATGCATGAGGTTGATAATCAGCTGGGGGAGGTGAGGGGGTGTTTTATGGCGCCGTCTGATGGCCCACCCCATTTGCAGTCAGCGTGCGTGGCCAGCGCTCCCGCGCCGCGTGCCGGCCCCGCCACGGGGACCCAGCGTATTTTATTCCGGCGCTGGCATGGCGAGGCTGCTGATTTATTGCAGCAGCGAACCCCCCCGCGGCTCAGCCTTCCCCTGCCCTGCCTCCAAAGGCCCCATAACTTACCACCCAGCAAATGCATTTCCCCCTTCCCCACCTTTTCTGTGCCCTGCATCCTCCCTCGTTAATATATTGTGCTGCGTTATTCATCCCGGCCCGCAGCCGGGCGGCTCGGGGTATTTACACGCCCGGAGACGCGAGAGCCTCAAAAATAAATCACGGGGCACGACTATTATTTTAATCTCTCACTACAGACACTTCTGTGGCTCCATAAAGAAAAGAGTGGCGCGGCAACTCGACGAGCGAGTCCGTAAAGAGACAGCTTCGTGCCAAAAAGCGGCGCCGGGATCGCGGCTTCCGGGCACCCGCCTGCACGGGCTGGGTTTCTGATTCTTCTGCCTCAGCCTTTGCTGGTGGTGGCAGTGGGGCGGCTGAGATACCAAAGGGAACTCCGTGCAGCCCTGGATGTGGCAGTGCCGGGTTGTCCGTGGGGTCTGCGGCCTAGCTGGGATACGATGAAACGTTCACGCACATGGCACCCTCTGCCCGCAGCGCTGCAGACATTAATTAAGTTGCCCAGCGCCCCTTGGCAAGTGTCAGTGCCGAAATCCCCTTGCTGGGGTTAAATCCAGGGACCAGAAGGGCTAAAGAGCTGCAAGGGTGAACCCGCGGCCCCAGAAACGCCACATCTCCAGCATCCCACTCTCCAGAGCCAGCATTGCATCTTCCCAATCCCAAAACCCACCGTGCCAGGCCCCAGGCTGCCAAACCACGGGAATGTGTGAGGAGTGAGGGATGCCTGTGCTGGGTGACAGAAAACGGCTTAGGGGTCCAATTCCCTCTTTACAACATGGAGCTTTGGGAACTGGGGGCTGGGAAAAGGGGGGTTTGAATTCCTTAGAACAGCACAATTAGCTTCCAAAATAAAAACTGGAATGTGTTTTTTCAATTAGAGCAGAGGCGGAATAGACTCTCAGGTCAGACCAGCCTGAGGCTCCAGAGACAGCACAGCACGCTGATCTGAATTTTGGAAAGGAGGGGGGAAAGCGTCCGTTTCCTAGCAAATCCCTGGCTCTGGGCAGCCCTGGAGCTGCTGGCATTGAATATTCAGAGGGCTGATTCCCCGTGGTGAGCTCGGAGCCGGCGCTGCAGCCAGGTACCAGCGCGGGCTGGCACAGCGGGAATGGAGTCTGGGAGCCCAAATCCCAAATGTGGCATCTCCACCTGGGCGCTGGGATCTCCCTGCCCTGGGGCAGGTGCCAGGTCCTGGCCTGTCCCACAGCCCTGGCGTGGGGTCTGGCGTTATTTTCCCTGTGATAAGCCCACAGTGCTTTATCAAGCCCCAGACATCCATCCAAATTTGGCACCGCGTCCCTTCGCTTCTGTTCATGTCCCTGTTCCGGATTCCTGTTCGTGGTGTAAATTCTCTTTTTATAGGGGAGAAAAAAATCAGCTCTTTATGACGGTGAACAGGAAAGTCGCATGACTATGGAGAGGAGCATTAACCTTTCCTTTAGCTTGGAGGACTTAACAATCTTTTAAAAATCAATTTTTTATTAATTTTGGAGTGATGCTTAATGCCTGAAGGGAGTGAGGCGCAGCGGCATCGCCAGGGGAACTCTTTGCCACTCTAACTTAAGGTCAGGCCTCCAAGTGCTGCTGGAACCACGGCCCATGCAAACATGGAATCATGGAGCTGTTAAGGTTGGAAAAGCCCTCTAAGATCACTGAGCCCAAGGGTTCCTCCAGTGCTGCCAAGGCCACCACTAAGCCGTGTCCCCGGGTGCCACATCCACACATCCTTTAAACCCCGCTAGGGATGGGGACTCCACCGCTGCCCAGCTCCAGGCTGGCCAAGCACCACGTCTGCCCATACGGCCCACGGGGGGGTGAATTAAACTGGTGGTGCTTGGCCAGCCTGGAGCTGGACCTCTGCATCCGTGCGGGTGGGGATGAAGGAGCCACCTCAGTTTCATTGTAAGATTCGGCGTCCCTGGGAGAAAATCAGGATGTCCTTCGTGGGCCGAAATTTGGATTTAGCAGGGCAACCGTCAGCCATTCCTCCTTGGAGACGGGGGCAAGGAGACAGCCAGGAGAACCTGTCCGCTTTCCGGGGGGCTGTGTAGGGAAGGAAGCAGCTGAGGGGCTGTAAATCCTGCGCCCAGCGAGAGCAGTTCATGGGGCCACAGACCTCACACGGCTCCACCTGGAGCCCGGAGCTGGGGGATGGAGCCCAGCCCCGCGGCACGCGTGAGCCTCTCCGCGTGGTGGGCACACACAGGGGAGGGCGGGCTTTCATTAATTACTGGTAATTACTTATTTTACATATTGTTCTCCACGGGGTTTTGCTGCAAGGAGCTGCTGGTATTTTAGGGATGAGCAGGGTGAATCTCTGCCCGCACAGCTGAATCCCTGGGACGGGGGCTCCGAAGCCGCTGGCGCAGCCCTCGCCGAGTGTTTCCAAACTGAATAGTCATTGGGTTGGCAGGTAATTCAGAAACTATTTGTATGAGCTGTTTATCAAATTATTAACTGCACAGATGTTGTTTGGTTGAAGAGCAGCTGAACCTTCTCTCTGCCAGCCGCGGAGACAAAGGTCTGCAGGAATAATTGGAGATGTGCATGGAATATTAAATTAATTTACTGCTCTTAATTCTTATGCAAATCCTGACCTCTGATAGAGCCTATCAATTACCCTGCACACAGGGAAAAGAAAGGAGAACAGTTTCTTTCTTTTCTTTGCCCCCCTCTCCTTTTTTTCCCGTTGTTCTCCAGTTTGGGGTTTTGTTTCTTTGTTGTTGTTGTTTTTTTTGGGTTTTTTTTTTCCCTTTTGAAAGGGACCTTGGGAAAGGAAATATTTGTGGGAGGAAAAAAAAGCCATTTATTTGTGGGAGAAGCAAAGGGCCAGGATTATTTAATTGAATCTCCCGGTCGCAGCAATGTCCCCTGGGAGACAGGGTACAGTTTTTAACATTGTGGGGTGCTGGGGGGGAGGCCTGGGAATGGAGGCCAGAGCCGGGCTGGAATAGCTCCACGTGCTTCCCTAGGAGGGGCCCCACTCTGCCAGCACCGTGTTGGGTCGCAGTGGGAGAGAGCTGGAGGCCCGGGCTGATCCTCGCTGGGTTTTGGTGGGGTCGGGGGCAGGAAGGGGCCCCTCGCTCCGCTGGGATCTAGCCGGAGCTTGGGTGGGTTATCGGGGAGGGCTTCCTGCCCCGGGAGTGGGGCTGATTCTGCCAGTAATTACCAGGGAAGAAGAAAGGGAATTTGTTGTCACGTCTATTGTGAGATCCCAGGTAAAATGAAGCAGGATTTAATTGGTCCTCGTTAAACAGAGCTGGGTTTCTAATATGGAGAAAGGCCTGGTCCGGGCAGTGTTTAATTGGGGCTGTGCATGCGCTGCTCAGCCGGCGCTTAAAGGAAGACACCGGGCCCTGCTCTTTCATCCCATTTTCTAATAAGGATAAATAAACAGGATGAATAATGCCATCGGTCTCTGCCCCGGCCCCCGCGAGACCCCAGCAGCGCAGTGCTGTTCACCCCAGAGCTGCTCCCTGAGATCCGTGAATCCAACGCGAGTGGGATCCCTCGGCACGGAGCGCCCGGTGCCGCACCGATGGGCTCCATTAGCAGAACCCCCAGTTCCAGCTACGGAGCAGCTCGGGGAATTCCTTGGTTAGTGGCTGTCAGAGGGGAGCCCCAGGAGAGGATGGGCCTCAGGGGGCAGGAGGGGAAAGACGGGAGAAAAGGACAGAAAATAAAATGATGTCTTTCCTTTTTATTTTTCCTTTCTTATTTCTTCCCCCCGTAAATCCCAGGAAGTGCTGGGAGACTGCACTCCCCCTCCCACGCAGCCCACTCGGGTAATTTCATTTATCCTGCAAATCTAATTAGCAATCCGTGGCTGACATTAATACAGATCTAATGAGGCCGGCGATGACCAGATTATCAGGCGAGCGCTGACACAGCCTTAAAGGCACATCGAGCCCTGCCATCGGTGGGACCCGGCAGGGGAAAAACTGCTTTAAAGGGGGAGAAGAAAAAAAAAAAGAAAAAAAAGAAAAAAAGGAAAGAGAAAAAAAAAAAAAAAAGACGAGGGAGGGGGAGAAAAACACGAGGAAAAACAGTGCGGGTAGGGCTTGGCTGCTTGGCTTATTAAGGGAGTTGGAGCTTTGCTGGATGCAGTTTATCCACCAGCATTGGGCCTCTGTCCCTGCCTCTCCCGAAATACTGTTCTGCAGAGGAGAAAAAGGGGGGGGGGTGGGAAACAAAGAAGGAAAAAAAAAAAAAAAAAAAAAAAAGAAGAAGCCAGAGCCCAAGGAGTCGCTGTGCAATTTATTCCAAGGGGTGGCTGTTGAGAAGGCGGCAATTTGCGGCGGCCGGGGGTTATTTAGTGCGATATGAAATCAAATGATCCTATTGCTCAAATAACAGTGTCTGGGAGGAGAAGCGAGCGCGCTCCAAAGGTAATTGTCTCCAGATGATATTCCCATTATCCCCCGATCCCGGCCTAAACGCTGCCAGCACCGGACTGGAATCGATACGGGGGGAGGACCGGGAGGATCCCGGGGCCGGGGGGAGCCATTCCCGGCACTGACCCCCCTCGGAAAGGGCGGCAGGGCTTCGGGAAGACCCCAAATTCCCTGTGGCTGCTGCCTATCCGTGCCTCGGCGGGAGCGGCAACACCGGCGGGGGAGCCGAGCCCGGAGCCCAGGTAAGGGACCTGCGGGGGGACGGGGAGAGGAAACCCGGCCCCTTGCCTGCCCCGGCGGGCAGCCGCTCTCCGAGCGGACCCTTCTGCATCGCCTTACCCCAGCCCAGGCTGTCGGTCCGGTGTGACCGCCCGCGGCCCCGGTCCAGCCCCGCCGCGCTCGGTCAGCCGCTGCCCGCGGTCGCTGCCGGCCGCGGTCGGTGCCGTTTGCCCGGAGCCGCTGGAAGAGCAGCCGGACCGGGGCCGGCTTCACTCTCAACGCCCGGGTTGCGGATGGAGCGGCGGCCCCCGCTGCCCGCGGCGCTGCCCGATGGTAAAATCGCCGGAATTCAATGGCTCGAGGAAAACGACGGGGGAAAATCCAAGGGGACGGAAGGCCGTGAGCGAGGGCGGGGGCGAAGCCAGCGGCACCTACCTGGGCGGGGGTCCCCGGGGCGGGGGTCCGGGCTCGGTCCGCGGCCGCTGCGGCGGCGGGGACCGCGCGCTCCGGGTGCGGCACCCCGAGGCGAGCGGCGGCCCCGCAGCCGCTCCCCGAATTCCGTCGGGGCGTCCCCCGCGCCGCCCGTGGGGCGTCCCGGGTTCCGCCCGGAGCTGCGGGTGCTGGGACGGGGCTTTTCCCCTTTCCGCCTTTCTTTGTCAGCCCCTCGCCCGGGCGGGCAGCGCGGCCCCGGCGCTTCGGGCACAGAGAACAAACGCGCTCCTGCCGAAAGAAATGACGGCGGGTACTGGGGGAGCGAGACTCCGGGCTGGGGCGCTCGGGAGCATCCCGGCTGGGGCAGCTCGGTGCTCCCCCGGCTAACAGCGGGAGGTGGCTGTGCTGAACTAGGGGGGACACTGCGGGCAGCGGCAGGAGGAGAACGCTCGGGATCAGGCGCGCCTCTCTCAGGTCAGGTCCTGACGAGAACAGGGCGCAGGTCACCCCCGGGCCGCCGGGAGAGGCTGGCACGGTTTGCGTGTCTGCAAACGGGCAAAACACTCGGGACCTGGAGCCTGGGGGTGAGCCCCAGCCTTCGCCTACTCGCGTGTCCACCCCACGCTGCCTTTCAGCGCTTTTGAGCGCTGTCAGGATGCACTGTTGGAGGGGTTTTGCATCTCTGGCCAAGCCTCTTTGTCAGCTTCAGGTTCCTATTTCTGTTTGGCGTGTTCTGAACGGAGTGCAGGGCCCAGGGGTGCTGAGCTCCGAGCAGATACGGCTTAATTCATTCAATAGTCCTGTGCTTGTTCTCCTGCTTTTTACAGACAAGTGAGCAGTTTATTTGCATGGATCCTTTCATTCACCACCAGAACAATCCTCTGCACAGGACAGGGGGAAGACGGCTAATCAGTCACAGCAAACCAGCACGGTGCTTTGGGGTGGGAAGTGAAAAACACCACGCGCACTCAAACCTGGGTTTCACAGAACTGGAGCACTGGGAGAGGCAGTGCGCGGGAATTGCCCCAGGTGAGACCTGGGCTGCCTGTGCAGGCAGCGCTTCCTCAAAGGCAAGCCAGCTTCCCCAGCACTCCCAGGCCCTGGCACTCAGCTCCAGACCTCTGGCAGAAGTGAGACTGGAACAGAGGCAGCCCCCCAGCAGTGCCCAGGCAGGAGGAGCTCGGGGTCCCCCCCGCCCCCCGCTCCGTGCTCGCTCTCCTCCCGTGCGGCCCTTTTGCTGACCCGCTCGCTTTTATTTCCCAGAGGCGCTGCTGACCTCCAGGTGTTCCTGCTGAGACACAGCCAGGGTTTGAGCGCTGGGCTGTGAGGGGGTAGGGGTCCTCCAGGGACCCCGTGTCTGTCACTGTGTCTGCCCCAGGAGCGGCGCCCCACTGCCGTGCTGCCAGACCCCAGTTCCCGGCCCCACGAACCGCGCGGCTCCCCAGGTGCCTCCCTTTGTTTCAAACCCTTGGAGCCTGGAGCACCTGTTGAACCTGAGGAGGAGCGCATCAAAGTGGCTGACAATTAGGAAACAAACACATACCATTTGAGGCGTTCTTGGGTGGAATCCAGTCGTACATAGATGGGCTTGTTGCTGTCGTCATCATACCGAATATTCTTCACAGTTGTGACATCTGTGCTGCGCAGCAGCGTCCCCGGCACGGCAAACACGGCATTATCTCGCTGTGCCAAGGCTTCGTTAATCAAACCAGACAATGGGCCAGACGCATCCCTTTGAGCCCGGCGCTGGGATCCTCCAGCCTTTTCACCTTGTCCAAATGCAGGCAGCAGCTCGTCAGAACTGATGGCTCTGAACTGTGGGGCTGGCAGGAAAACACGTAATTCAGTCAAAAGAATTCCCAGTTATTTTATATCCTCCCTTTAGTTTTTCGTGACTCGCAGAAGCTAAACTTTTTCAGTCTTTCGGTGGGTACTTGAGATCAATCCAGTCATTTGTTAGAACACTAATGAGGGAGCCTGACAGATGTGTGTCCTTTAAAGCAGCAGCAGCAGCAAGCGCTGAGAGCAAGCAGGATGGAGTGGCCTGGCCGAGCCGTGGCCCCACCGGCGGGAGCTGCGGAGTGGACGGCGCAGGGAACAAACAGCGTGGCCGTGAAGGTGCCGTTCTCCTGAAAGAGGATCCCGGCAGAAACACGGCTTGGTGCAGGGGCCAGCATGCCGAAGGCGAGGTAGGAGACTGTGTGCTGGGAACAGGTGTGGGCGCAGTGTCCCCTTTTCCTCACCGCGGCACCGCCTGCTCTGGGCACAGGGCAGTCGGGCACGTGGCGTCCTGAGAGCCCCTGGAGGGATGTTCTCTGTCCCACGTCTGTAAGGAGGGGAGCTCGTGGTGCTCGTGTGGCAGGCCCTGCCGTGCGCCGGGTTCTGTCACCCTGGCTCAGGCTGCAGCTGAGTGGGACCCCAACGGGCCCCTGTGGCACTGAGCTTGGCTGTGTGTTGTGAGCCGCTCCTCCCGCTTGCTGCCTGGTCACTGCAGGCCTGAGAGAGACATTCCGGAATACTCTCTCCTGGCACAGAAATATGCCAGAGCTGGTTCAGCTTGAGGAACAGCAGTTACAGTGGCACCGGGTGCTCCCGAGCACGAGGTGTAGGTGCTTTCAGGGAAGAAGGGAGTTGAGTCCTTTGGCTCTGAGTGGGCTGGTTCGAACTCAGCCTCTTGGCTCATATCTCAGAAAACCTAAATTCAGTTCCCGTTTCTCCAGGGATGGGGAAGCTCAACACTGTCAATCTCCTCTTTCCTCTTCAGAGACAGCAGCAGACACTTGAATAGAGACTCCTTGTGGTTACAGCCTGGTCACGGGAGTGACCAAGACCCGAAATCTCCCTGACATCCATCCCCTCTGGATGCTTGGCCTTGGAACAGCCTCACTCGGGCCACGCCTGCTCCATTCTGCTCGTGGAGCCTCCTGTGCTGCATGGGACACTGGAAAAGCACTTGGAGATGGCTGGAGAAGGAGGGAGGCTTCCTGGCAAATGGTCTCTAAACAGGGCCCTTCCCTGTGCCGTGGCTTTTCTGGGGCTCGTTAACATCAGGGGTACGTGCTTGTATCTCAGTTCTCCAGGACTGATTCAAAGCCCACGGGCAGTGACGTGCCTGGGGGCTTTTCAGTTGTGTCACCTGGCTTCGGCTAAGGCCCCCACACTGTTAATAAACATGCCGTATTTGTCACTGCTGCAGTCTCCAGGTTTTTGTTTACTCGGCCGCTGGGTTCTGCGTTCCGGGCTCCTGCTGGAGGAACTCTGTCACCTGCCCCAAGGCAGCGGATCCCAGGGCAGACGTGGTGTGCGCCGCTCGTGCATCAGAAACGAGTAATAACAGGTTTCGAGGAACTGTAACACTTAATAAAAGCGTCTTATTACATTTAAATGTATTAAAATGTAAACATTAAATTCAGCACGTTAATTACTGTTTCCAGGCGCTGCCGCTGACAGGAAATGGATCCTCACAACTGCTCTGCTGAGATCGCTCGCTGCCGTTACTGCTCTCTGGTTCCTGGGGTGTTATTAGTGCTCTGCATTTGGGACTCGAGTCATTAACAGCCAGGACTTCACTGGGCATTATGTAAATTCTCTGTTTGCTACACAAACACACAGCTACCAGGGCCTGCGTTACGTGCTTAACTGGGAGAAAGGAAAGCAAATGCTTTTTCAGCTCGGCCCTGACTCGTGGGCGAGCTCACTGTGCTCTCAGGGATCAACCCAGCACCGAGAGGGAAGGCCTCTTCCCAACGCATCCCTGTGTTTCTGCAAATCCCTTTCCAGAGCAGTGTGTGTCCCCCCACCTGCTGCGTGTCCCATGACAGCCCGCCACGGACACCAGCAATTCCTGCTCTGTAAGGAGGTTTTCCCACTTTCCTGGGAGCGAGGGGCATCCCATCCCTGCAGCAGGCATGTGCAGCACGTGGATCCGTTGCCCTGGAAAGCTGGGAAACCCTGCCAGGGGTCTCTGGTAGATGAGAGGCCTGTGGCCAGGTGCCCAGCTCTGTGAGGCCAATCCCACGCCTTTTGGGATACGCTTACATGCCAGAGGAAAGCGGGATGCTGAGGGACACGTGGCTGCCTCCCTAAATGGAAAAGAGAGCAAAGCTGTTCAGATCAGCGCGCATCAATCCCTGTGTGGGAATCAAGAGATGCTTTGGTTTGGCAGCTACCGGGGACAAAGCCACCATCTCATTCAAAGTGCGTTTAACGCGACAGAAGGAGGCGGCTCCCTTTGACAGTTCTACAGCTCTTATCAGACTACATCAAAATTAAATTAAAACAATCTAAAAGAAGTGTGAAGTACTGCGGGGAGAACACAAACCAAACACTCCTCTTTGTAGGCTTTCAGGGAAGGGACCGCATCCCTTATCAGGGATGGGAGGATGGAGATTATTCTTGAGTCAATTATGAGCCGGGGAGGGGGGGGGGGGGCTGCGGTGAGCACCGAGACACGGAAGAAAGTGGGAAATACGTCGTTGTCGAGGGGCACCGGGCTCAGGCTCCTTAGCTCCTTATTTTTTTGTTAAATAAATAGCAGGATGTGGAGCCCTGCCTGCGGTTCAAGACCCTCGAGCCCCAGCCCGAGGTCCACAGCAGGAAAAAAGCCCTCCCAGGGCTTTGCCTGGAGAGAAACTGTGCAGCCCGAGGGGTCAGGGACCACCAGCCACCTTTCCACTAAACCCTAAAACTGCAGTTTGGGAATAGGGCTTCCAGCGTGCTCAGGATTTTAGACAGTGCTGGAAGCGCTCGGAAGTTTTTGTGCTCTTTTAGGCGTTCTTTTAGCAAGCACCAATATTTTTGGAAGCAGGCCCAGGAACGCTGGTGGATCACTAAACCCAGTCTAGGAACCCCAAAAGCCCCTGATCCCCCCCAAGTCCCCAGACAGAGCCTCCAGCTCCAGCTGAGCTTTCATGTGTTGGTTCTCGGCCAGAAGTTCTAACGAAGGCTAATTACTGTGATGATCTTGCAGTAATTGTACACTGATTGCAGTCCTAATTATGCTTAAGCATTTCACTGCTCTCCGCAATTTTGTCTATTGATGTTTCGCTTCTCCTTCATTTCAATTATTCCCGTGGTATTCAGATTTTATTGGGGCCCTGGAATTTAAGCGCTCATTTGGCAACTTCCTTTCAAAGGGTTCGAAGTTTTTATCTGGAAATGAAAGGCAGGCGTTCTGTTTTCATCCTGCAGCTAGAGATGCGAACGCAGGGCTGGGGGTGACCGTGGCTTCTCCCACCTGAATTTTGGAGAGGTGACAGCACCAGAGGGACACAGCGGCACTCCAGAGGACGAGGAAGCGGGGTTTTTTTTCCCTTGAAAACCATGGTGTACAATAAACTTGGTAAAACCAACTGTAACTGTTCAGCAGCTCCCAGTTATTTTTTGAACTGGCGCTTTGCAAATTTCCCCCTTTTTTAGGGACGCGGATCCTGCCTCGCCCCAGGTGCCCTCCAGCACCGAGTCGGGGGCTCATCTGGGCGAACGGCAACACCCGAGGTAACAAGGCGGTGGCGAGAGACGGGGCAACGATAAAGGACGGCTAAAAAACGACAAACGCCTTAAAGGCTTCCGAAGCGCCTCCGGGCGGCGCAGGCCGCGCCCGCCCGTCCCCATGGCAACGCGGGGCGGCACTTCCGGGGTCCCGCGCGGGGCATGGCGGGAGCCGCACGCGGGCGCCGGCGGAAGCCGCGCGGGGCGACCGGGATCGGGATCGGGATCGGGATCGGGAACGGGATCGGGATCGGGAACGGGATCGGGATCGGGATCGGGAGGGGAACGGGGCCACTGGGACCGCCACCGTGCACCGGCACCACCGGGACGGACACTCCGCGACCGCCGGCCCCGCAGCCGCCCCGCGCCAGGTGAGCCGGGTCCCTCCCCCCGCGGCGCGGTTGGGGTTCGGTTCTCGCCCCGGGCGGGGGGATGCTCGCTGGTGGGGAGGGGATGGACTTGGGGGAGCTGAGGAATGCCGTGTGCTACCTGCAGGATGGGGGAGCGGGAATGGCATCGGAGCCAACGGGTGCTCGCATCCATCGGCGTCCCCATCCCTTAGGGTACCGGTGTTCTCCGTTTCCGAGGCACGAAAATTACTTGGACAAGTGTAAAAACAAGATCTCGAAACTGGCGCTTGCTTGGCTGTCCGTGGTGCAAGGGGAAATTGAAGGGATGAGATCCCGGACGGATCGTGGCTGTTAAATTGCCATGTGCAGGACGCGAAACCCTAGTCCTGCTCTGGGCGCTGGCAGGATCCATCCCATGGCTAAAACCTTGCTCTCAGGCGGAGCAGCGGGAAGGGCTTTTCCTGGCTCCTCTCCCTGCAGGGAAACTGGGAGGTGCTGTCCGTGTGTCCGTGTGTGTAGGGAGAGCCCAAATGCACGGAGAAGGGTGCCCAGACGTGTTGGGGTGTGTGACGTCCCCTTCACTCCCGCAGCTTCCTGGGGTCTCTGGCTGTTCCAGTGGGTCCCCTGTGGATGTTCAGGCATCTTTTGCCTTTCCAGCAACCCTGTTCCAGCGAGGAACAAAGAGAGGGGTGAAGGCTTGGGAGTTGTTCTGCTTAGTGCTGAGCTGGGCTGGCAGATGAGTCTGTAGCTCCCAGCGGAGCTGAGCTCTCTGCTCAGCAAGGGCTGTGCTCTGCAAAACCCCTTAGTTCTGGCATTCGGAGGCTTCAGGTGGGGAAATGTTTTTATCTTGCTGTGTGTTGTTTGTTTTCTTCCAGTGGAGCCAAAAGGCTGGAATTAGGAAGGCAGCAGATGGAACACACGGTGGCTGATCCATACCTGTAAGCCCATTCAAAAGCTTCTTGGGGGGTTATTTCATTTTAGGTACAAGGGTTCTGTTACCTTGGAAAGCCTTTACGATGTTGTCTGGAAGGTCTGTCAGTAATAATACATTTATATTTGTATGTTAGGTATAATGTAAAATTCATGTCTTCAAGTTACTGATGAAATAACTGCAGCAGTAGCATGAGTGCCTCATTCTGTGGACACTAGAATCTTGGGAGCAATGAACGTGTGGGTTGGCTTTATCCTACTTTTACAAAGCCACCACAGCTTAGTCTGTGCTGGAGAATCCCAGGGTCTTAGAAAGTGGAAAGCCTCCAGAAGCCCTGGGGGGTGTTCCAGGTTCTGGTCCTGCTCCTTGGATTCTTTCTGCAGCATCTGTTTAACGGAAGTTGCACGGACAGTCTGTACCAAAAAAAACCCCAACAAACCCAAACCCTAAACAGCAAACCGAAGCAAAAAAAATATCCTGAAGTCCCAACAGCCAAAGAGGACTGAGCAGTGTCTTCCAGTGCTGCACTCCTTTCCTCAGAGGGGTTCTGTAAAGCTCCAGGGACTGAGGGCTGGGTGCTGCTGGAAGGGGCAGAAAATGCCGATACAAGTTGAGGAGGAAATGTGTGGACAGGCGGGGCAGCATCACAGGTACTTTTTTTCCTGGTGTTACTGGCTTTGGTTTGACCTAACAGGTTTAGGACCGTGGTTCCTCTGAACGTCTTGGGGGCTTTGGGGTGCAGTTTCCCTCCTGGCTGAAGCGGAGAGCTGTGAGCCAGGGGCACCTCTGGGTGCCCATTTCCCTGTGTTGGCGTTAATGCCGGGTGGCTGCCCTGGGGAAAGAGGCCTGGCTGGAAGGGAATCTGTAGGTGGGAGAGAGCTGGGTCAGATGGCTTTTCGGTGCCCCTCTCGGTGGCACCGTGGGCTTAGGCAGCTGTGAAAGCTCAGCCTCGGCGTTCCCGCTCGGGTGGCTTGCGGAACACGTTCCTCTGCTACGGCTTCCGTTTTGATTTAACGGGATCGGCGCGACTGGAACGCAGTCCATGTAAAACACACTTACAGGAGATCTGTCATGTATTTGCCCCTTCGGAACACCAAAGCCCCTGTGTAAATCTTCAGGGAAGCGGCACGTGTATGCCTATATAAATACAGGTGTGCAGAAGAACGAGTCTCCTCCTTTTGGGGTCTGGGCAGCTCGCCCTCGGTGTCGGGGTCTGTGTGTCTGAGGCGGGGTGATTGTGCTGGATGCTTTTGGTTTATTTTCACGCCTCTTCAAGTGCCTGTTGTTCGCCCTGCAGGGTGAGACTGAAGCACCTGAAGCTGCAGAGGCACCTGGCAGCGGTGTCAGCACGGCAGCAGCTGGCCCTGCGTCGGAACCGGGCCCTGCGCCGGGAGTTCCTGCAGCTGGAGGCTCACATGGAAACCACGGGCTGGGAGAGCATCCGGAAGATGGAAGTAACTTTCTATAAGACTTGATCGGGGGTGTTTGCCGTTGTTATGCAGGAATCTCTTGGTATGTCCTAGAGCTGGAAGCAAACTCCATCAGGGTCCGTGTTTCAGGCTGTAGAACAGACAGGTCTGAAGTACCCCAGACTCAACAGGCTGCTGTAAGAAAAAGCCAAGCCCTGAGGGTTTCTTGAATCGTATTATTATTATTGTTGTTGTTGTTATTATGATGTCATGCTGTTCCCTAAAGTTCAGTTGCAAAGTGATGATTCCAGACTTTCAAAAATGGGATTGCGACGTCTGCTTGTGGCACTGCTGCACGGAGCCAGGTTTTTGGGGGAGCACAGTCTGGGAGGGAGCTGTGTTCGTTCCTGCTTTCCAAGGGCAGCGGCGCTCCTCAGAAGAATTTGGCTGCGCTTGTTCCTCACACAGCTATAGCCTAGGTAGCGCCTGTTGGATCTGGTGACGTTCCCAGAACATCTTTTCCTGGCTGCAGTGCAGCAGCCCGGAGTTCAGAGCCTGTCCCTGGGGTGTGTGATTCCCTGCCCCTGATTTTTAGTTGTTATCTGAAGCAGAGCAGGAGAGGGGGCTGTGCTGCGGTGCCACCTTTCCCCTGCTGGTCTGAAGGGGTTTTTCTTCCTCAGCTCACCAGCCTGCCCAGTGTCAGGGCCGGTGGCTCTGACCCCTGCTGTGAGTCCCAGTCAGAGTGCCACAGGTGGGGCTGCACGCAGGGTTTTTGTTCAGCCCTCCCATTTTGATGTTCCTGTGCCATCCATTTTATCTTTGCCAAGTTGCAGTTACTTTTCGGAGCTGCTGAACGAATGACATCTCCTCGGTGTTAGTTATGGAGAGCAGGAGAGTTATGGAGCGTGCAATCATTCAATCTATCGTGGGAGTACACAGAAAGAAATTATTGCTGTTTTCGCTCCTCTTTTTCCGTACAGAATGCCCTTTAGGAGCGCTTCATCACAACGCTGTGCACATTTATTATGTGGCTGCAGCTCACAAAACTCCTATTGTTTCTGAAAGATGCACTTTTGCTCCCTGTGTTTGGTCAGTAATTTTTTAGGGTATATATAAATAAATTCGCTGCAGCTTTCAGCCAAATCCGGGAGTTACATCTCAGTTTCTTTCGAGCATCTTGACCCCTCAGGTGGTGAGGTTTTGTTCCTTACGGTTCCACGTTTGGAGGTTTCCCGAGCAGCCTCCTTCCTACCTGGGAGCCGAAGGCGGCGCCGCCGCCGGAGCGAAGGGCAGGGGCGGGCGAGTTAATTGTGTGAAGGGTTTATTCCCACGCCTGTTCCCTGCTGCAGCTCAGCTCCTGGAGTGCTCCTAGCCGGGCTGTCGCGGCGTGCTGCTGGGGGCTGCAGTTCGGATTGCAGGCAATGCCCAGCCCCGCTCCCAGCGCGCTGCCGCCGCTGCCGCTCCGTTAAACCCTGGAGCGGGGAGAGCCGGGTTCGGGGCAGCCAGCACGGAGCCTTCCTTCCCCGCTGGGCTGCTCTCTGCAGCATCTGCCGGGGATTGTTCCTCACGGCAGCCCAGCCAGTTGTAAGATGGGGCGTGAAAAACACATTGCGGAGCTCGTTTTCATCCCGAAGCAGCCGAGTCGTTGTCCGGAGGCAGCAGCAGTAATTCGGTGTTACAGATGCCGGTTGGGATGCAATAAATACGAGTCAACAAGTTACTGCTGTTCTGTAGGATTCTGAATGATGAGTAAATGTGTACGAAAGCCCTGCAGCAGGTTGTGTACAGGCCATGCTGCTTGGGCAGGGGAGCGGAAAAGCAAGGAGAAAATGAGATCTCCGCTTTTAAAGACAGCCTGAGTTAAAAAGGCTGTGGGGACTTTGCATTTAAAGGTGCACGTTTTGCAAAGTGCATTTTGCAAAGTGGTGTCTCTCGGGGTGGGGGAGGTGGGGGGTGGTTGTTTGGCCTCCAGTTTTGTGTGACGGATTTGTTCCCGTTTAGGAATGGTACGGAAGGGAAATTAAAAACCTGTTATCCCTTCAAGAGGGCATCTTGTCAGCAGGAGGTGACAAGGAGGAAGGATCCAGCGAGCAGGTAATGGGGTGGGGAGGGGGGGGTGGAAATGGGCTTCATTGCAGCGCCGTGCTCTCCTCGGAGCTGCGCAGCCTTTCTGTGGGGATGGCGGCGCTGGCACGTGCAGCGCGCGATTGTGTGTAGTGCCCGGGAGAAGGAGAACCACCTGGGTAAAACGTGCGATTATTTCATCCGAAGAGCTGGAATTAAAAAAGCACTCGGACTGTTTACGCACGTCTTCCTGTTGGCTTTTATAATTCCTGCGCCGGGTGGTGTGGAGGTGGTCGTGACCGAGGAGGAAACGTTGCTAATGAGGGATATTTGCGGAACTGCAGCCGGGGAGCCGTGTGCTGTGTTTATAATTTTGTGTGTTCTGACCTTTCCTCAGAAGGAGCAGAAGGAGATTGCATATCTGAGGAACAGACAAAAAGACTGACAAGGAATACTTAAATATCTGCTGCCATATATCTGCAGTAATGCAGGCTCCTAATCCCTCCTCCTATCTCCATATAAATGATACAGTTCAAGACCAGAGCTGTTTTCTCCACTAAACGCAGCAAAGCTCTTTTAGATGAAATGTCTAAAAACATCTTGTAATAACTTGGAGCATGCTGGCAAGAGTAGTCACTTGTGACTGTGTGTGGAAGCCCCTCAGCCAGCCGGCGCCGGAATAGGCAGGACGGGAGCATCACTCCATTATTCCGAGGAGCCAGCAGCACGCGCGTCCCTTAGGCTACAGCATTCATTAAGGAAAGCTTACTGGGCTGAAAGCTGGGAACAGATGATAACGGGATATGATTTTCATATTTAATGCATTCCTTGGAAGAGTGTGTGTGCTGCAGATTGATAGAAGAATCAACTGCTACTTTACTAAAAGACTTTCTAGTTTGCCCTATAGCTACCGATGGAATCATTCAGCCAAGAAATTAACTTTTTCCCCTTTTACCTGCTTTATGTATCTGCTAAGCAGGCTGCTGGCTGCCAGGGAATGTTATTATGCAGTTAAATGTTTGGTATTTAAGACTCTTATCAGAAAAGAAACAGAGGCCACACTATTTTGTTTTTATAGTAGGAGGAAGGTTTTTGGTTTCCTTTCTTCAGTGCATTAGCAGCCGTTAATCTGAGTTTATAGGAAGTTTTCCCCGTAGATTAAAAAGTTAAAAACCTTGAATTTAGAGCATTCTTTAAACTGTAATACACAAAGCAGTGAACCCGAGCAGCCTTGACCCATACAGGCAGGCCTGTGGCAGGGAGCAAACTGCGGTCTGAACCGGGAGGTGTTGTGGGGAAAGGCGGGTTTATTTTGGAATGTGAGCTGTCCAATTAGGGCAGGCGGTGTGGGAGATGGGATTTCCATCCGATGGAGAAGTTGACATCAGTGCTAGGGCATCAAAGGCTCGTGGTGTGACTCGGGGGTTTAAACACTGTGGGCAGGTTTTGGACAGTACGAGAGTGTGGTGTGTGCCCAAAAATGTCACTTTGTGTACAGTAATGGAGTTGATCGTGGACTCCCTTTATTCCCTGTCCTCCTCCTCCTCCTCATCTCCCTCCTAAAATACAGAGGTAACTTCAGCTACACTGTGCATCTTTTGCCATGTCCCTGGGCTGTGCTTCAGCTCTTAATTCTGGTGGTTTTCTTGGCTTCAAATCTGCTGGTTCTCCTGTCCAAAGCACAGGAGTTTGTTCTCAGTGTTGCTGCTCCGAGTCAGTCACAGAGAGCGCGCAGTCAGCGCGTGGGATGTCCGGGACGCAGCTCATGGAATGGGTTTTATTTCCCAGCACTGGGATTGGGATGGCTTCCTTCAGGCTGGTTGGGATGCAGTGACTGTGTGATGGCCCCCTCAGAGACAGCGTGGGGGGTCATCTCTGGGCCTCGGGGACCCAGAAGGACAGTCCCAGAACCAGCCTTCTGCAGACGGGCAGTATCCCAATGCTCAAACACCATCAGGAATGTCTGGCATGTTCTGTGGCTGACGTGTGCCCTTTTGGGCTGCCAGCTTCCGGGGGAGTCCTTGAGCTCAGAAGTCCCGCACTGAGGAGCTCCTTCCCGGCTGGCAGAGCTGTACAGCCCCCGGCTCCCGGATCCTGTGTGCCGTGATGCACTTCCTTGGAGCCTTCAGAAGATTTTGGACTCGGGCATGCTGGAACCTCCCAGGAGCCTCTTCCCTGGGAAAGGGATCGTTAGGGATATGTGCTGTGCTTGTGCCCGTTCGAAATCCGTTTGTTTTGGGGCACTGCGTCCGGGAGCTGCCAAAGCCACGCAGGACTGGCTGGAGGCATTAGAAGGCACCAAATCCAACGCCCGAGAAGTAATTAGGAGGAACCTGAGAGCAGTGGCGATGGAATAAGTGGTGAACTTAATCTGAGTGGCAAACCTTTACTGCTCCTTAAAATGACTTCATGGCTTTTTGTTCTGCTCCTTGTTACGTGGAATTCGAGCTTTTTTAAGGAACCTTGGCCACAGACCAGACAAGATGCCTTTGTTTCCTTTCAGCTGGGCTTGGCAGCTGACTTTGTGTGGGAGGAAGAGGTCAGGCAGTGAAAGAGAGGGGAGAGGTGTGGAGGTGACTGTAAATTGTCCTGCTGGGATTTGGGGCTGGAGAGGAAGCCCTGCTTAGTGTGAACAATGGCATTACGATGGCTAATTTTGGCTTTGCATAAACCGGCGGTGACCCTGCAGCAGTCGTGGTGGCAGCAGCCACTCCTCCCAAATTGTCCTGATTGAGTAGGCTCGCAGAGAAAGAGAGGCAAGTATTAAAACACTGGGGTTTAGCAGCAGAGTGGTTGTACTCCTGGAGCTGGCTTTGTGCGAGTTCAGCAGTCCTTGGAGGAGAGTGCCATTTAAAATGTGTCTGCTCCGTGTCCCACGTCAGCTGGTGGGAAAGGCGATGTCACTGCCATGGGAAGAGCAGGAGGGAGACGCCGAAACTGAGTCTTGCCTTGTTCCGTGATGTGAGGGAAGCTGGACCTGCTGAGTGATTCACACATGGAGCACGATGGTCCCTCTGGGCTCTGTGGCATTGTAGGCAGCTCTAAGCATTGTGCTTTGGTCCAGGGTCTCCAAAGTCTGTGTAGGATCCCAGTCTCAGAGGTCAGACCCTTTGTAAAATCCAGTCACCTTTTAGGTGGGTTTGAGTCCTTGGTGTGTTCGGGTCCTGTTGGGCCGGGCTGGGGGTGCAGGCAGCTCCTGCCACTGGGTGTTTTGGCTCGTGGAGCTTTAACTGAGGCCTGGCCCCTCGTTTCACACTGGGATGCACGGAATGTGTGCCAGGGGTTGTGTAATGTTGATGCCGTAGCAAACCCTTGAATTCTGTGGCACCTTTCTCTTCAGAGCCCCGCGTGGCACCTGGAGAAGCTCCGTGTGCCACGCACAGTTTGTGTCCCGTTTGTCTCCTTCAGCCACGTCCCACCGTGTGTTTCAGGTGCTGCAGGCTGGAGAGCAGGCGGGAATTGGCACCAGTACAGCCGAGCCAGGAGAACTGGGCCTTCCAGCAGCAGCCTTGCTGGGCTGCCCCACATCGGCTGCCTCGGCCACGGGAGGCTTGGGCTCCCAGCAGGACCCGCCTGAGCGCTCCACGTCTCCTGAGGGGCTCGGTCCCGAGGCCGGCAGCGCTGCTGGAGAGGGTGAGGAGGGAGCAGCGGGACACGGGGACCTGGCTGCCGGTGAGGGAGGCTCCGAGCAGCTCATCTCAGCTTCTGGCGCCGGAGCAGCACCCCGCAGGCAGGGACAGCAGCAGGGAAGTGTCCCAGGTACGGCAGTGGGATGTGTCCCTGTCTGCCCCAGCCAGAGCCATGCCCGTGTGCACCTTCTCCTGCACCTCTGGCACTGGCCTTGGAGTGTGGTGGCCCTTACTCCTTTTTTCTCTCTTTGTCTCTTTCTTCCTTTCGACTCCGTTTCCCCCCCAGGCCGCTCACGAAGGGCATGCTGGGCGCTGATCCTGGTCGGGGGCGCCGTGAGGGAAAGTTTCCTCACTGCTGTGCCCACCGAGGCCCTGGCGTAGTCTGAGCCTCATCTGGAGAGGTTTAATGTGAACCTGCTTCATCAGAGGAGTCACTTCTGTTTCGGGCTGGTTTCCATCTCCCTCAGAGCTGGTGCACAACAGCTGATCCATTTCCAAACTGGGATTCAGCAGTGTGGGTGGGTTTGGAAAACCCCTCGATTCCGCTGCATCCCCATTCCCCAGCAGGCAAAGGAGTTGGGTTTGTTGCACATCCCTGCTCCACAAATTCAGACGCAAGGCCCTGGTGCGGCTCCTGTGGGGCACAAACCTGAGGTGATTCAGTCCCAGTGAAACCCCATGACAGAGCCAAGCAGGAGTGCTGGGGGCTGTGCAGAGGCTGGTTAATTTAAACCTAAGGTGAATTTTATGGAAAACTGGGCATTTCTGTAGCAATCCCAATTTGTTACGGCACTGGCTGGTCCACTAACTGTTGGCAGTCTGTGAAAAGCCGAGCAGCGCGTCTGTGTCACCCCAGTTCAGCCTCTCAGAGCCTCCAGGCGAGCATTCCTGTTCAAAGGTTTCCAAAATGGGTGCAGTAGGAGCCTCTTGGGGTGCACTTTTTTTAGCCTAAGAGATGTTTTCTCCGGCTTCTCTGTTTGATTCCTCCAGAGCTGATTTGGTCAGGTAGCTGGTCTCTGTGCCAGCGTGGTTTCTGAGGAATTCACGGTTTGTCCCCAAACCCCGAAGGCTGCAGCCTCCCTGGACTCCCCCTTGTGAGAGGAGCATGGAAGGACAGGGGCCGTGGGCAGGGAAGCCCACAGACAAGGGGAATAGAGGGATGGAGGGATGGAGGGATGGATGCTCCCTCACACAGGGTGAATAGTGTGGGTAAGCTTGGTTTCATTCCCTACGCTGTGATCTACTCCATAGTGCTGCTAGTGTTTTGAGAAGAATAATTACTGGTTTTATATCTTTGATGCATTATTTTTTGTTGTTGTTACAGGGGCAAAGCCTGGCCTGAGCAGCTGGCGGGCTCACAGGGAGGGGAGCAGTGCTGAGCTCCCGGTCCCTGCTGGTGCTGAGGAGGAGGCGAAGCCGAGCATTCCCGACACGCGGCAGGAGCAGGGTGGGGATGCCCAGACTCCGGAGGGCTCCCTGCTGCCACCCCTGAGCCCTCCTGCAGCCCAGGAGGAGCCCTTGGACAGCTCAGCACCACACAGGTACCACTTCCCTGTTTCCTGGATCAGCTGGGCTGGTCGGGGCACCAGAGCTCACACAAAGTTCTCCCCTGTCCTTTAGTACCTTGTCCCTGTGCTGGGCGTTCAGGGGCTTCGGGCACCTCACTGGGGTCAGAGCTGCCAAGCGAAGGATTTGTCGTTAAGGTGCAGATGGATGTTCTTTAAATGTACACA